>NC_061509.1:292913001-292925022 GCF_022539505.1 Lolium rigidum | reverse complement strand
GGCCTCGTGTGGGCCTACCATCTACCACGGGTTTCAGCCGGTTAACGCCGTTAACCGCCGCTGACGCGCGTCGCCACATGTCGCTTGCATGACGTCAGCAGTCAACGGGCTCCCGGAAACACTTGGGCAACGGTCCGATTTTCCGTGGTGGAAGGGCGCCCAAGCGCGACGGACCGAAAAAATCGTCGTAGGACTTTGCCCTGACGTCAGCTTTCCACAACAGAACCCATATCGTCGGGTTAGGCCCATAGGCGACGAAAAATACCCCTTAGCGGACGATTTTGAGACGTTGTCTATCAGAACTTTTCTTGTAGTGAGAGGCTCTGGCCAAGTTGATACTTGTAACTCCAAGAGGGAGTATTTATGCTCGATAGTGGGTTCATGCCTCCATTGAATCTGGGACAGTGACAGAAAGTTCTAAGGTTGTGGATGTGTTGTTTCCACTAGGGATAAAACATCGATGCTTTGTCTAAGGATATTGGTGTTGATTACATTACGCACCATACTTAATGCAATTGTCTGTTGCTTGCAACTTAATACCGGAAGGGGTTCGGATGATAACTCGAAAGTGGACTATTTAGGCATAGATGCATGCCGGATAGCGGTCTATGTACTTTGTCGTAATGCCCCGATTAAATCTCATAGTACTCATCATGATATATGTATGTGCATTGTTATGCCTTCTTTATTTGTCAATTGCCCAACCGTAATTCGTTCACCCAACATGCTATTTATCTTATGGGAGAGACACCACTAGTGAACCGTGGACCCCGGTCCATTCTTTACATCTGAAATACAATCTATCGCAATTGTTCTTTACTCGTTCTTCGCAAACATCATCATCCACACTATACATCTAATCCTTTGTTTACAGCGAAGCCGATGAGATTGACAACCTCACTGTTACGTTGGGGCAAAGTACTTTGATTGTGTTGTGCAGTTCCACGTTGGCGCCGAATCCCTGGTGTTGCGCCGCACTACACTCCGTCACCAACAACCTTCAACGTGCTTCTTGGCTCCTACTGGTTCGATAAACCTTGGTTTCTTTCTGAGGGAAAACTTGCTACTGTACGCATCACACCTTCCTCTTGGGGTTCCCAACGGACGTGTGTTAATTGCACGCATCAACCTTATAAACAACCGGCTCGTAAATTCAATCCCAAGATGTATGACCGGATCAAGGAAGAGATCGGTCATTTGCTTAAAGCTAATTTTATTAAGCCTTGCAGGTACACGGATTGGATTTCTAATATTGTGCCTGTCGGCAAGAAGGGATCCAACAAATTGAGGTTGTGCATTGATTTCAGAGATTTGAATAGAGCTACACCCAAAGATGAGTATCCCATGCCAATAGCCGATATGCTTATTAATGATGCCTTTGGTCATAAAGTTATTAGTTTTCTTGATGGCAATGCGGGTTACAATCAAATTTTCATGGCCGAAGAAGATGCATTCAAGGCAGCCTTTCGATGTCCCGGGTTTGTTGGTTTATTTGAGTGGACAGTAATGACTTTTGGTTTGAAGAATGCTGGTGCAACATATCAGAGGGCTATGAATTTAATCTTTCATGATTTGCTTGGGGTCATACTTGAAGTCTACATTGATGATATTGTGGTTAAATCGAATGCTAATGAATCTCATTTAGCCGATTTGCGCTTAGCTTTTGAGAGAATGAGAACATATGGGCTCAAGATGAATCCTTTGAAATGTGCTTTCGGTGTATCGGCTGGAAAATTCTTGGATTTTATTATACATCAACGTGGCATAGAGATTGATCCCGGGAAGATACAAGCCATCCAGAAAGTGCAAGCCCCGACATGCAAAAAGGATATGCATAAATTCCTTGCAAGGTTAATTATTTGAGGCGTTTCATAGTGAACTTGTCAGGAAAGGTTGATGCATTCACTCCTATTCTTCCGTTAAAGAACGATGATGATTTTACCTGGGGGCAAAACAGCAAGAAGCATTTAAAAAGATTAAGCTTTGTTTGTCTACTCCTCCCGTATTAAGGGCGCCTAAACATGGAGAGATTTTTAGGCTCTATATTGCAGCGGAGGAATGTGTCATTGGTGTTGTTTTAACTCAACAGACCGAAGAAAAAGAGCATGTTATCACTTATTTAAGCCGGCGCTTACTGGATGCTAAGACAAGGTATACTTTTATTGAGAAATTATGCTTATGCTTATATTATTCTTGCAATAAGCTGAGGCATTATTTATTATCTAGCATATGCATTGTTGCTTGTCAAACCGATATCATTAAATATATGTTGCATAGACCAATTCTTAGTGGTAGGATTGGTAAATGGGCTTATGCTTTAATTGAGTATGATTTGGCTTATGAATCCTTGAAATCTATGAAAGGCCAAATTGTTGCTAACTTTATTGTTGAACATCGGATTGATAATGAGCATGATATTGATACCAACCTTGTCACTCTAGTACCATGGAGGTTATACTTTGATGGTTCGATCCGTAGCAATGGCCGTGGTGTTGGTGTTGTTTATATATCTCCTCATGGTGCTGTTTTTGAAGCCTCATGTCGCTTAGAATATTTTTGCACAAACAATCAAGCCGAATATGAAGCTTTATTATTCGGGCTGGAACTTTTAGTTGATGTAGGTGCTACACATATTGAGGATTTTGGTGATTTGTTGCTAGTAGTACAACAAATATTCAAGGTTTTCCAATGTTTCGATGAATCACTTAATATGTATCTTGATAAATGTCTAGATATAATTTCTATCTTGGATTATTTTAGCATTGCTCATATATCTAGGCAAGACAATTGGAATGCAAATGAGTTAGCGCAACAAGCATCCGGCTACCATGTTGATCGTGGTGTTTTTCATATATCTCATAAGCCGATGTTTGCTCTCGCTGACATAGGTAAGACCGAATTAAAGCCCATTGATTCGGTCACTAATGAAGGATCTAGTGCAGGTGAACAAGAAGATTGGAGAAGACCTATTGTTGAATATTTGCAGGATCCTAACAGGAGGACGGACAGGGCTGTTCGGCGAATGGCTTTTAAGTATGCATTGATGGATGATAATCTCTATAGCCGAACAGTTGACGGTATTCATTTGAAGTGCTTGGGTGAAGATCAAGCAAGGGTTGCTATGGGAGAGGTACATGAAGGAATATGTGGTACTCATCAATCGACACACAAGATGAAGTGGTTATTGCGACGTGCAGGTTTTTATTGGCCGACGATGATCAATGATTGCTTCCGTGTATTATAAGGGATGTGAGGCTTGTCAAAAGTTTGGTGACATTCGGTTGGCTCCCGCTGCTATGTTGAATCCTATTATCAAGCCGTGGCCATTTAGAGGTTGGGGATTGGATTTCATTGGTATGGTTCATCCTTCTTCTTCAAAAGGGCATCGGTTCGTGCTGGTAGCTACTGATTATTTTACCAAGTGGTCTGAAGCGATACCTCTCAGAAATATGACCCATAAGGAGGTGATCAAATTCATAATTGAGCATATCATACATAGATTCGGCATTCCTCAAACATTGACTACAGATCAAGGTTCTTCATTTAAGGCAAAAGAAGTTAAAGAGTTTTCCGACTCTTATAATATAAAAATGCTCAATTCATCTCCATATATATTATGCACAAGCTAATGGACAAGCTGAATCAAGTAATAAGATTTTGATTAAGCTCATCAAGAAGAAGATTGAAGATTATCCGAGGAGATGGCATGAAGTGTTGTCCGAAGCTTTGTGGGCACATAGCATCTCTAGGCATGGCGCTACAAAGGTAACTCCATATGAACTTGTGTATGGACAAGAATCTGTTTTACCGGTAGAGGTGAATCTGGCTGCTTTGAGGTTCGCCAAGCAGAATGATTTATCGGCAGTGGATTTTCACAACTTGATGATGGACAACATTGATGAGGTTGCTGATAAACGTTTAACTGCTCTGAGAGACATAGAGAAAGATAAATTGCGGGTAGCTAGAGCTTATAACAAAAAAGGTGAAGTTGAAGAGCTTCCAAGTTGACGACTTAGTGTGGAAAGTAATCCTACCGATCGGTTCGAAAGACGTAAAATTTGGCAAATGGTCTCCTAGCTGGGAAGGTCCTTTTAAAGTCGTGAGAGTAGTTCCTGGAAATTCATACTTGGTGGAATCTATGGAGGGAAATTCACTACCTCGAGCTCTCAATGGGAGATATCTCGAAAAGTTCTACCCGAGTGTGTGGCAAGAAGCATGAACACGCATATGGCCGATATATAATTATCGCCCTTAGCATACATGGCCGATACAGAATTATCGCCCTAAGAATCAATGGCCGATGGAGTGTTGACATCGTCCTTAGACAAAATATAGTGCAAGTTATTTTTCGGCATACAAGTTTTGCCGAAAAATAGGGGGGCATGTGTTGACAGTCGTTTTTGCCTTAAAAAGTGAATATTGGAACATGCCCTCAAATGAAAAAATGATAGATATCAAAGTTGTGCGTCTCGCCGAGACAAGCAATTTTTCTTTTTGAGTCATTGCGATCCGAGTTAGTATGCAACTTGTAGAGCCAAAATATAGCTGAAACCTGAATTACCGAGTCTGGGCGCTTGACCATAGAGGCCTCTAAGGTTGGGCACGAACCGAGGCTAGGGCTGAGACAAAACGTCAGAATTGATCTTTTTTCTCGCGACCTCAATTAAACGATCAAGATGTGCTCATATGAAAAAGTAGTCAACATTAAAATTCTTCGTTTTTTCGAGACGAGCAACTTTGCTGTTTACGAGATTTTGATCCGAGATCGTTTACTGCCTCAAAAATGGTACGGAAGGTGCAGAAAGGTTTCTGACCGAACAGTTACGGAAATTTCAGGTTTACTTGTTCGAGTTGGACTCTAATTAGAGTTTGTGACGTAAATCCAACCGTCTATCTTGCACGGGAGTCCAGCCGCTCTTCATATACATAAAGGGTGACGGCCGATTGAACAACAACACACAATTGCAAAACCAATCTACAAACATATCTCGTTCTAGTTTCTGCTCTCGTTCATCGTTGTTCTTCGTATTGGAGAGCTTCGATCCACGAAGTCCTAGGGGCGGGCGAACCGACCTAGGGCAGCCCATTACCGCCGTGCGTCCAGACGGGGTCTCTCCCGGGCGTGTGGGGTTTCGGGTTCTCAAAAGAGCCCGCCGGATTGTCCTGCGTATCGCGCTTCCTGCGAGCCTCCTCCGGCGACGTGTCCTGCGTATCGCGCTCGACGCCAGAGGTACACGGTGGCGTGTGATGGCGTGTACAGCACGTCCGTTGGGAACCCCAAGAGGAAGGTGTGATGCAGACAGTAGCAAGTTTTCCCTCAGAAAGAAACCAAGGTTTATCGAACCAGGAGGAGCCAAGAAGCACGTTGAAGGTTGTTGGTGGCGGGATGTAGTGCGGCGCAACACCAGGGATTCCGGCGCCAACGTGGAACCTGCACAACACAACCAAAGTACTTTGCCCCAACGAAACAGTGAGGTTATCAATCTCACCGGCTTGCTGTAACAAAGGATTAGATGTATAGTGTGGATGATGATTGTTTGCAGAAAACAGTAAAACAAGTATTGCAGTAGCTTGTATTTGATGTAAAAGAATGGACCGGGGTCCACAGCTCACTAGAGGTGTCTCTCCCATAAGATAAATAGCATGTTGGGTGAACAAATTACAGTCGGGCAATTGACAAATAGAGAGGGCATGACAATGCACATACATGATATGATGAGTATTGTGAGATTTAATTGGGCATTACGACAAAGTACATAGACCGCTATCCAGCATGCATCTATGCCTAAAAAGTCCACCTTCTCGGTTATCATCCGAACCCCTTCCGGTATTAAGTTGCAAACAACGAGACAATTGCATTAAGTATGGTGCGTAATGTAATCAATAACTACATCCTCGGACATAGCATCAATGTTTTATCCCTAGTGGCAACAAGCACATCCACAACCTTAGAAATTTCTATCACTCGTCCCGCATTTAATGGAGGCATGAACCCACTATCGAGCATAAATACTCCCTCTTGGAGTTAAGAGTAAAAACTTGGCCAGAGCCTCTACTAATAACGGAGAGCATGCAAGATCATAAACAACACATAGGTAATAGATTGATAATCAACATAACATAGTATTCTCTATCCATCGGATCCCGACAAACACAACATATAGAATTACGGATAGATGATCTTGATCATGTTAGGCAGCTCACAAGATCCGACAATGAAGCACATGAGGAGAAGACAACCATCTAGCTACTGCTATGGACCCATAGTCCAGGGGTGAACTACTCACTCATCACTCCGGAGGCGACCATGGCGGTGAAGAGTCCTCCGGGAGATGATTCCCCTCTCCGGCGAGGTGCCGGAGGCGATCTCCTGAATCCCCGAGATGGGATTGGCGGCGGCGGCGTCTCGATAAGGTTTTCCGTATCGTGGCTCTCGGTACCGGGGGTTTCGCGACGAAGGCTTTAAGTAGGCGGAAGGGCAACGCGGGGGCCACACGAGGGCCCCACACACCAGGGCCGCGCGGCCAAGGCTCGGGCCGCGCCGCCCTGTTGTGGCGGCGCCTCGTGGCCCCACTTCCTTTCCCCTCGGTCTTCCGGAAGCTTCGTGCAAAAATAGGACCCCGGGCGTTGATTTCGTCCAATTCCGAGAATATTTCCTTTGTAGGATTTCTGAAACCAAAAACAACGTGAAAACAGCAACTGGCTCTTCGGCATCTCGTTAATAGGTTAGTGCTGGAAAATGCATAAATACGACATAAAGTATGCATAAAACATGTAGATATCATCAATAATGTGGCATGGAACATAAGAAATTATCGATACGTCGGAGACGTATCAGCATCCCCAAGCTTATTTCCTGCTCGTCCCGAGCAGGTAAACGATAACAAAGATAATTTCTGGAGTGACATGCCATCATGACCTTGATCATACTATTGTAAGCATATGTAATGAATGCAGCGATCAAAACAATGGTAATGACATGAGTAAACAAATGAATCATAAAGCAAAGACTTTTCATGAATAGTACTTCAAGACAAGCATCAATAAGTCTTGCATAAGAGTTAACTCATAAAGCAATAAATCAAAGTAAAGGTATTGAAGCAACACAAAGGAAGATTAAGTTTCAGCGGTTGCTTTCAACTTATAACATGTATATCTCATGGATAGTGTCAATGTAAAGTAATATAACAAGTGCAATATGCAAGTATGTAGGAATCAATGCACAGTTCACACAAGTGTTTGCTTCTTGAGATGGAGAGAGATAGGTGAACTGACTCAACATAAAAGTAAAAGAAAGGCCCTTCGCAGAGGGAAGCATTGATTGCTATATTTTGTGCTAGAGCTTTGGTTTTGAAAACATGAAACAATTTTGTCAACGGTAGTAATAAAGCATATGTATCATGTAAATTATATCTTACAAGTTGCAAGCCTCATGCATAGTGTACTAATAGTGCCCGCACCTTGTCCTAATTAGCTTGGGTTAACACTGATCATCATTGCATAACATATGTTTCAACCAAGTGTCACAATGGGGTACCTCTATGCCGCCTGTACAAGGGTCTAAGGAGAAAGTTCGCGTTGGATTTCTCGCTTTTGATCATTCTTCAACTTAGACACCCATACCGGGACAACATAGACAACATATAATGGACTCCTCTTTTAATGCTTAAGCATTCAACAACAGATAATATTCTCATAAGAGATTGAGTTTTTCTCGTCCAAACCGAAACTTCCACCATGATTCATGGCTTTAGTTAGCGGCCCAATGGTATTCTCTAACAAGTATGCATACTCAAACCATTTCATTGTGAAAACCGCCCTTACTTCGTACAAGACGAACATGCATAGCAACTCACATGATATTCAACAAAGAGTTGATGGCGTCCCCAGGAACATGGTTATCGCACAACAAGCAACTTAATAAGAGATAAAGTGCATAAGTACATATTCAATACCACAATAGTTTTTAAGGCTAGTTTGTCCCATGAGCTATATATTGCAAAGGCGAATGATGGAAATTTAAAGGTAGCACTCAAGCAATTTACTTTGGAATGGCGGAGAAATACCATGTAGTAGCTAGGTATGGTGGACACAAATGGCATAGTGGTTGGCTCAAGGATTTTGGATGCATGAGAAGTATTCCCTCTCGATACAAGGTTTAGGCTAGCAAGGTTTATTTGAAACAAACACAAGGATGAACCGGTGCATCAAAACTTACATAAAAGACATATTGTAAACATTATAAGACTCTACACCGTCTTCCTTGTTGTTCAAAACTCAATACTAGAAATTATCTAGACTTTAGAGAGACCAGATATGCAAACCAAATTTTAGCAAGCTCTATGTGTTTCTTCATTAATGGGTGCAAAGTATATGATGCAAGAGCTTAAACATGAGCACAACAATTGCCAAGTATCAAATTATTCAAGACATTTAAGAATTACTACATGTAGCATTTCCCGATTCCAACCATATAACAATTTAACGAAGAAGATTCAACCTTCGCCATGAATATTATGAGTAAAGCCTAAGGACATATTTGTCCATATGCAACAGCGGAGTGTGTCTCTCTCCCACACAATGAATGCTAGGATCCACTTTATTCAAACAAAAACAAAAACAAAAACAAACCGACGCTCCAAGCAAAGCACATAAGATGTGACTAAATAAAAATATAGTTTCAGGGGAGGAACCTGATAATGTTGTCGATGAAGAAGGGGATGCCTTGGGCATCCCCAAGCTTAGACGCTTGAGTCTTCTTAAAATATGCAGGGGTGAACCACCGGGGCATCCCCAAGCTTAGAGCTTTCACTCCTCTTGATCATAGTATATCATACTCCTCTCTTGACCCTTGAAAACTTCCTTCACACCAAACTTCAAGCAAACTCATTAGAGGGTTAGTGCACAATCAAAAATTCACATGTTCAGAGGTGACACAATCATTCTTAACACTTCTGGACATTGCACAAAGCTACTGGACATTAATGGAACAAAGATATTCATCCATCATAGCAAAAGAGGCAATGCGAAATAAAAGGCAGAATCAGTCAAAAACAGAACAGTCCGTAAAGACGAACCTGGAAGGGGCACTTAACTTGCTCAAACGGAAAAACTCAAAACTAATGAAAGTTGCGTACATATCTGGGGATCACGCACGTAAATTTGCAGATTTTTTTGATTTTTTTACAGAGACTTCTGCACGAATTCGTGACAGACAGCAATGCTGTTTCTGTGCAGCAATCCAAATCTAGCATCAACTTTACCATAGAGACTTTACTTGGCACAAAAACATGATAAGGAGAGGTTGCTACAGTAGTAAACAACTTCCAAGACTCAAATATAAAACAAAGTACTGTAGTAAAAACATGGGTTGTCTCCCATAAGCGCTTTTCTTTAACGCCTTTCAGCTAGGCGCAGAAAGTGTGAATCAAGTATTATCAAGAGATGAAGCATCGACATTACCTTGGGTGTTGGGAGTTGCCTCAACAATGCATGTTATCTTATCTATGTAAGTTTCAGAGGCTCCCTTTTCATTACCCTTAGGCTTACTATTCTCATCAAACAAATTTTCAGGAACAATCCAATCATAATTCTTTTCTAGTGCCTCGAACATTCCTACGAGCTTGCAAGGTATTGATGTCTTAACATCCCCTACATCATTAACATTATTAGTGTACTTTATTCTATCAATGTCCATTTTTTCAAGGGTACTAGCAAAGTTGGTGTAAGAACCAAGCATCTTATATTTAATAAAGACTTTTCTAGCCTCTCTTGCTACACCACCAAATTCTTTAAGAAGGGTTTCTAAGACAAAATCTTTCTTCTCCCCTTCCTCCATATCACCGAGTGTGAGAAACATGTGTTGGATTATAGGATTGAGATTAACAAATTTAGTTTCCAACATGTGTACTAAAGAAGCAACAAGCAATTTCATAAGTAGGAGCAAGTTCTACCAAGTGTCTATCTTCAAAATCTTCAGCTGTACTAACATGAGTGAAAAAATCTTCTATATTATCTCTTCCAATGATAGACCCACGTCCTACTGGTATGTCTTTTACAGTGTAATTAGGGGGAAACATGATGAAATAAACAAAAGGTAAATAAAGTAAATGCAAGTAACTAATTTTTTTGTGTTTTCGATATAGAGTGCAAGATAGTAGATAAAGTAAAGCTAGCAACTAATTTTTTTGTGTTTTGATTTAGTGCAGCAAACAAAGTAGTAAATAAAATAAAGCAAGACAAAAACAAAGTAAAGAGATTGGATTGTGGAGACTCCCCTTGCAGCGTGTCTTGATCTACCCGGCAACGGCGCCAGAAAAAATGCTGCTGGCATGCAGTTGACGTGGGAGATAGAAATCTTTGTGGTGTAACTTTTCTTCAGGTCCCCGGCAACGGCGCCAGAAAAAATGCTTGATGGCGTGTACAGCACACGTCCGTTGGGAACCCCAAGAGGAAGGTGTGATGCAGACAGTAGCAAGTTTTCCCTCAGAAAGAAACCAAGGTTTATCGAACCAGGAGGAGCCAAGAAGCACGTTGAAGGTTGTTGGTGGCGGGATGTAGTGCGGCGCAACACCAGGGATTCCGGCGCCAACGTGGAACCCGCACAACACAACCAAAGTACTTTGCCCCAACGAAACAAGTGAGGTTGTCAATCTCACCGGCTTGCTGTAACAAAGGATTAGATGTATAGTGTAGATGATGATTGTTTGCGTAGAAAACAGAAAAACAAGTATTGCGATAGATTGTATTCGATGTAAAAGAATGGACCGGGGTCCACAGCTCACTAGAGGTGTCTCTCCCATAAGATAAATAGCATGTTGGGTGAACAAATTACAGTCGGGCAATTGACAAATAGAGAGGGCATGACAATGCACATACATGATACGATGAGTATTGTGAGATTTAATTGGGCATTACGACAAAGTACATAGACCGCTATCCAGCATGCATCTATGCCTAAAAAGTCCACCTTCTGGTTATCATCCGAACCCCTTCCGGTATTAAGTTGCAAACAACAGACAATTGCATTACGTATGGTGCGTAATGTAATCAATAACTACATCCTCGGACATAGCATCAATGTTTTATCCCTAGTGGCAACAGCACATCCACAACCTTAGAACTTTCTGTCACTGTCCCGGATTTAATGGAGGCATGAACCCACTATCGAGCATAAATACTCCCTCTTGGAGTTAAGAGTAAAAACTTGGCCGAGCCTCTACTAATAACGGAGAGCATGCAAGATCATAAACAACACATAGGTAATAGATTGATAATCAACATAACATAGTATTCTCTATCCATCGGATCCCGACAAACACAACATATAGAATTACAGATAGATGATCTTAATCATGTTAGGCAGCTCACAAGATCCGACAATGAAGCACATGAGGAGAAGACAACCATCTAGCTACTGCTATGGACCCATAGTCCAGGGGTGAACTACTCACTCATCACTCCGGAGGCGACCATGGCGGTGAAGAGTCCTCCGGGAGATGATTCCCCTCTCCGGCAGGGTGCCGGAGGCGATCTCCGGAATCCCCGAGATGGGATTGGCGGCGGCGGCGTCTCGCAAGGTTTTCCGTATCGTGGCTCTCGGTACTGGGGGTTTCGCGACGAAGGCTTTAAGTAGGCGGAAGGGCAACGCGGGGGGCCACACGAGGGCCCCACACACCAGGGCCGCGCGGCCAAGGCTTGGGCCGCGCCGCCCTGTTTTGGCGGCGCCTCGTGGCCCCACTTCCTTTCCCCCTCGGTCTTCTGGAAGCTTCGTGCAAAAATAGGACCCTGGGCGTTGATTTCGTCCAATTCCGAGAATATTTCCTTTGTAGGATTTCTGAAACCAAAAACAGCAGAAAACAGCAACTGGCTCTTCGGCATCTCGTTAATAGGTTAGTGCCGGAAAATGCATAAATACGACATAAAGTATGCATAAAACATGTTGATATCATCAATAATGTGGCATGGAACATAAGAAATTATCGATACGTCGGAGACGTATCAACGTGTTTGTGTGCGAAC
>NC_061509.1:292893996-292912901 GCF_022539505.1 Lolium rigidum | reverse complement strand
CACATATCCTCAATCTCATATGAGAATAATAATTGTTGCCACATGCTTATGCATTAAAGAGGAGTCCATTATCTGTTGTCCATGTTGTCCCGGTATGGATGTCTAAGTTGAGAATAATCAAAAGCGAGAAATCCAAAATGCGAGCTTCCTCCTTAGACCTGTGTACAGGCGGCATGGAGGTACCCCATTGTGACACTTGGTCAAAACATGTGCATTGCAAAGATCCGGTAGTCCAAGTTAATTAGGACAAGGTGCGGGCACTATTAGTATACTATGCATGAGACTTGCAACTTGTAAGATATAATGTACATAACTCATATGCTTTATTACTACCGTTGACAAAATTGTTTCATGTTTTCAAAATAAAAGCTCTAGCACAAATATAGCAATCGATGCTTTCCTCTTTGAAGGACCATTCTTTTTACTTTTATGTTGAGTCAGTTCACCTATCTCTCTCCACCTCAAGAAGCAAACACTTGTGTGAACTGTGCATTGATTCCTACATACTTGCATATTGTACTTGTTATATTACTCTATGTTGACAATTATCCATGAGATACACATGTTACAAGTTGAAAGCAATCGCTGAAACTTAATCTTCCTTTGTGTTGCTTCAATGCCTTTACTTTGATTTATTGCTTTATGAGTTAACTCTTATGCAAGACTTATTAATGCTTGTCTTGAAGTACTATTCATGAAAAGTCTTTGCTTTATGATTCACTTGTTTACTCATGTCATTACCATTGTTTTGATCGCTGCATCCACTACATATGTTTACAAATAGTATGATCAAGTTTATGATGGCATGTCACTTCAGAAATTATCTTTGTTATCGTTTTACCTGCCCGGGACGAGCAGAACTAAGCTTGGGGATGTTGATACGTCTCCGACGTATCGATAATTTCTTATGTTCCATGCCACATTATTGATGTTATCTACATGTTTTATGCACACTTTATGTCATATTCGTGCATTTTCTGGAACTAACCTATTAACAAGATGCCGAAGTGCCAGTTCATGTTTTCTGCTGTTTTTGGTTTCAGAAATCCTAGTAACGAAATATTCTCGGAATTGGACGAAACGAAGACCCAGGTTCCTATTTTCACCGGAAGCATCCAGAACACCCGGGAAGGACCAAGGGGGGGGGCACTGGGCCCCCAGACCATAGGCCGGCGTGGCCCAGGCCCTGGCCGCGCCGCCATATGGTGTGGCCACCCCTTCGACCCTCCTGCGCCGCCTCTTCGCCTATATAAAGCCTCCGTCGCGAAAACCCTGATACGAAGAACCACGATATGGAAAACCTTCCAGAGCCGCCGCCATCGCGAAGCCAAGATCGCGGGGACGGGAGTCTCGTTCCGGCACCCTGCCGGAGCGGGGAAGTGCCCCGGAAGGCTTCTCCATCGACACCAGCTGCCATCTCCACCGCCATCTTCATCACCGCTGCTGCTCCCATGAGGAGGGAGTAGTTCTCCATCGAGGCTCGGGGCTGTACCGGTAGCTATGTGGTTCATCTCTCTCCTATGTACTTCAATACAATAATCTCATGAGCTGCCTTACATGATTGAGATTCATATGATGATGCTTGTAATCTAGATGTCACTATGCTAGTCAAGTGAGTTTTACTTATGTGATCTCAGGAGACTCATTGTCCCACGTGTGTAAAGGTGACAGTGTGTGCACCGTGTGGGTCTCTTAGGCTATATTTCACGAGAATACTTATTCACTATTGAATGGCATAGTGAGGTGCTTATTTATATCTCTTTATGATTGCAATGTGTTTGTATCACAATTTATCTATGTGCTACTCTAGCAATGTTATTAAAGTAGTTTTATTCCTCCTGCACGTGTGCAAAGGTGACAGTGTGTGCACCGTGTTAGTACTTGGTTTATGCTATGATCATGATCTCTTGTAGATTGCGAAGTTAACTATTGCTATGATAATATTGATGTGATCTATTCCTCCTACATATGCATGAAGGTGACAGTGTGCATGCTATGTTAGTACTTGGTTTAGTCTTTTGATCTATCTTACACTAAAGGTTACTAAAATATGAGCATTATTGTGGAGCTTGTTAACTCCGGCATTGAGGGTTCGTGTAATCCTACGCAATGTGTTCATCATCCAACAAGAGTGTAGAGTATGCATTTATCTATTCTGTTATGTGATCAATGTTGAGAGTGTCCACTAGTGAAAGTGTAATCCCTAGGCCTTGTTCCTAAATACGCTATCGTCTGCTTGTTTACTTGTTTTACTGCGTTACTACTGCTGTGTTACTACTGCTGCGTTACTACTGCTTGTTTACTGTCCTGGGCAAAACACTTTTCTGGTGCCGTTGCTACTACTTATTCATACCACCTGTATTTCACTATCTCTTCGCCGAACTAGTGCACCTATTAGGTGTGTTGGGGACACAAGAGACTTCTTGCTTTGTGGTTGCGGGGTTGCATGAGAGGGATATCTTTGACCTCTTCCTCCCTGAGTTCGATAAACCTTGGGTAATCCACTTAAGGGAAACTTGCTGCTGTTCTACAAACCTCTGCTCTTGGAGGCCCAACACTGTCTACAAGAATAGAAGCTCCCGTAGACATCACGCCTACAGCAAAATCACTAGCATCACACATAATTTCAAAAGGCAAATTCCAATCAGGAGGTTCAACTACAGGAGCAGTTGTTAAGGCTTTCTTTAGAGTTTCAAAAGCTTCCTTACAATCATCATCAAAAACAAAATGTACATCTTTTTGAAGAAGATTACTAAGAGGCTTTGAAATCTTGGAGAAGTCTTTAATAAATCTCCTATAAAACCCAGCATGACCAAGAACACTACGAATACCTTTAACATCGCTCGGATAGGGCATCTTCTCAATTGCTTCAACTTTAGCTCTATCAACTTCAATACCTCTCTCAGAAATTTTATGTCCCAATACAATTCCTTCATTAACCATAAAATGACATTTCTCCCAATTAAGAACAAGGTTAGTTTCTTCACATCTCTGCAAAACTTTATCAAGGTTTCGCAAGCAACTATCAAAAGAATTCCCATAGACGAAAAAATCATACATGAATACTTCCACAATACTCTCACAAAAGCCATGAAAAATAGCGAGACATGCATCTTTGAAAAGTAGCGAGGAGCATTACATAAACCAAAAGGCATACGCCTATAAGCATAAGTTCCATAGGGACAAGTAAAAGTGGTTTTCTCTTGATCTTTAGTTTTAACGAGCAATTTGTGAAAACCCAGAATAACCATCAAGAAAGCAAAAATGAGTATTTTTAGACAATCTTTCTAGCATTTGATCAATAAATGGTAAAGGGTAATGATCTTTCTTAGTAACTTTATTAACTTTTCGAAAATCAATGCACATTCTATACCCTACAACTACTCTTTGAGGGATGAGCTCATCATTATCATTAGGCACAACAGTCATTCCTCCTTTCTTAGGAACGCAATGCACAGGACTAACCCATCTACTATCAGCAATAGGATATATAATACCAGCTTCAAGAAGTTTTAATACCTCATTCCTTACCACCTCCTTCATCTTCGGAATTAGACGACGCTGATGTTCAACAACAGGCTTCGCATCATCTTCCATATTAATGGCGTGTTGGCAAGTAGAAGGAGAAATCCCCTTCAAATCATCAAGAGTGTAGCCAATAGCTCCTCGGTGTTTCTTCAATATTTCCAATAACCTTTCTTCCTCAATCTCTGAAAGCCTAGAACTAATAATAATAGGATATATTTTCTTATCATCAATATGAGCATATTTAAGATTATCAGGCAAAGGCTTTAAATCAAAAACAGGATCTTCCTTTGGTGGCGGTGTTGTACCCAAATCTTCCACCGGTAAATCATGCTTGAGAATAGGTTGGCGAAGAAAAATTTCCTCAAGCTCATCTCTTTCTTTCCTAAAAACTTCACTCTCGCTATTCTCCAAATGTTGCTGCAAAGGATTATTAGGAACAAGAACAATAGATGCACACTGCTCCATTTTAAAATCATCACTAGGCAAATCAGCTTTATAAGGAGTTTTGGTAAATTTACAGAAGTTAAACTCATAAGATTCACCAGCAAATTTAGTCAAAATTTTCTCTTTCTTGCAATCTATAATAGCTCCACAAGTATTTAGAAAAGGTCTACCAAAAATGATAGGACAATAATCACAAGCAGCAGAACCAAGTACCAAAAAGTCAGCAGGATATTTAATCTTACCACATAGAACTTCCACATCTCGAACAATACCAATTGGAGAAATAGTTTCTCTGTTAGCCAGCTGAATAACCACATCAATATCTTCAAGTTCACAAGAATCAATTTCGTGCATAATCTCCGTGTAAAGCTCATAAGAAATAGCACTAACACTTGCACCAATATCACATAAACCATAATAGCAATGATCACCAATTCTAACAGATAGCATAGGAACACTAACTTGTTTGGGTTTATTAGGATGTGAAACAATATTAGAAGCATCTTCACAGAAAATAATATGACCATCCTCCACATTTTCAGTCACAAGATCTTTAATTATTGCAACAGCAGGTTCAACTTTTATTTGTTCTTTAGGTTCTATAGGTTTCTTTTCACTTTTATGAACCGCACTATTTATAACAGAGTAATCCTTCATTTTAGCAGGGAAAGGAGTTTTTTCAATATAAGCTTCAGCAATAACATGATCAACAGTTTCAACTACAACGCATTTATTAATAGATGAATCAATTTTATCTTTATACGGTTCAAGATACTTATCAAAATTCTTCTTAGGCAATTCATAATGAGAAGCAAAAGCTTTATAAAGATTTGCAGCAACTTGAGAATCAAGACCATATGTAGCACTCATATTACGAAATTTATCAGTATCCATAAAAGCTTCAATGCATTTATAATCATAAATTATACCTGATTCTCTATCCTTGTCGTTCTCCCAACCTTCGGTATTTTCTTGGATCCGATCAAGAAGGTCCCTTTTAAACTCTTCTTTGTTGCGTGTAAATGATCCGGAACAAGAAGTATCCGAGCAAGGTCTTGTCTTGAAAAGAAAGTCTTGCATAGAAATTATCAATAATAACATTACCAGGAAGCTCATGAATGGGGCATTTGAGCATTAAAGACTTCAATCTCCCCCAAGCTTGGGCAATACTTTCTCCATCATGAGGCCAGAAATTATATATGCGATTCCGATCTTTGTGAATTTCACTTGGAGGATAGAATTTGGAATAAAATAAAGGCACAATGTCCTCCCAATCAAGAGAATCACCATTCTTCAGCAATTTATACCAATGCGCCGCTTTACCAGACAGACGATATAGAGAATAGTTTCTTTCTAACTTCATTCATAGCAATACCTGCACATTTGAATAACCCGCATAATTCATGCAAAAACAGTAAATGATCACCAGGATGGACAGTGCCATCCCCTTCATAGCGGTTATCCATAACACGTTCAATAATTTTCATAGGTATTTTATATGGTATCACTTCCTCACCTGGCGCCTCATACACTACCGTTGCAGTAGTAGTAGATTTCCCAAATAGAAATTGAAGAGAAGATCTCTCCATAATGACTTATAGCAGCAGGCGGAAATAAAATCAGCACAAACAGTAAAGGTTTTCCTTACCAATTCCACTTACCAATAGCGCTTCACTCCCGGCAACGGCGCCAGAAAATAGTCTTGATGACCCACAAGTATAGGGGGTGTATCGTAGTATCTTCGATAAGTAAGAATGTCGATCCCAACGAGGAGCAGAAGGTGTTGACAAGCAGTTTCGATGAAGGATTCACTGCAAATGCTCACAGACAAGTATTCAGGGGGTTTTGATGTAACAGATGAATAAAGTACGAGTAAGTAAAGTGCGAGAGAAATAATTGCAGCGAGTGGCCCAATCCTTTTTAGCACAAAGGACAAGCCGGGTTGTTTACTTATAATGACCAAACGTTCTCGAGGACACACGGGATTTTAGTCTAGTGCTTTCGCTACATACAGCTGATTAATCTTCATTGTTTTGATAAGTGTTGTGTGGGTGAACCTATGCTAATGTACCGCCCTTCCTAGGACTAATACATACTTGTGATTATACCCCTTGCAAGCATCCGCAACTACAAGAAAGTAATTAAGATAAATCTAACCACAGCCTTAAACTCGAGATCCTGCGATCCCTCCTACATCGATATACCAACGGGGCTCGGGTTTCGTCACTCCGGCAACCCCGCAATTGGCAAACGAGTACAAGATGCATTCCCTAGGCCCATAAAGGTGAAGTGTCGTGTAGTCGACGTTCACACGACACCACTAGAAGAATGACACCACAACTTAAATATCATAACATTGAATATTACTCAACCATAATTCACTACTAACATTTAGACTTCACCCATGTCCTCAAGAACTAAACGAACTACTCACGAGACATCATATGGAACATGATCGGAGGTGATATGATAATGAATAACAATCTGAACATAAACCTTGGTTCAACGGTTTCACTCAATAGCATCAATAACAAGTAGAAATCAACACCGGGAGAGTTTCCCCTATCAAACAATCAAGATCAAACCCAAATTGCTACAGCGGTGACGAGGTGCTGCGGTGGAGATGGCGGTGATGATGATGAAGATGATGGTGATGGTGATGGAGATGATGTCCAGCTCGATGGCGGTGACGATGGCGTCGATTTCCCCCTCCGGGAGGGAATTTCCCCGGCGGATTCCTGCCCGCCGGAGAGCTCTTTTCTCTCTGGTGTTCTCCGCCCCGCAGAGGCGGCTGTGGCTCTTCGCGACGTACCCTCTGGAGCTTAGGTTTTCGGGACGAAGGGTTTCGCGAAGAAAAGGAGGCCAAAGGGGCTGTGGGGCCCCCTCACCACCAGGTGGCGCGGCCAGGCCATGGGCCGCGCCGCCCTATGGTCTGGGCCCACCTTGGGTCCAGCTGGCTCCCCCTTCTGGCTTCCTTCGTCATCTGGAAAAATAGGATTTTTGGTATAATTTCCTTCCACAGTTGATCTTCCGAAATATTGCATCCTGACGGTGCTTTTTCCAGCGAGAATCCTCGGCTCCGGTGCGCGATCTCCAAATAATCATGAAACATGCAAAATAGATGAAATAGCATAAGTATTGTGTCCCAATATGAAATATATCAATGAATAACAGCAAATTATGATATAAAATAGTGATGCAAATTGGACGTATCATGCGTCAACTGTGAATGCTCAACCATCTCTGATAGCAAAACCAGCCATGGTTTGGAAACCTGATCTATCAGAGTTTGTGCTGAACCGGTTCGTTCAGCTCGTCTGTAGCAGCGTCTGCTTCAACATGGGATTCAACGAGCATCAGATGAAGAAGGTAGCCACGGATGTTCTTGCATTCGCAGGCGTACATGTCACCACTCTTCAGCTGTACAACCACATCAGAAACTGGAGGACGAAGTGGAGCGTCATCATGAAGATGAAATCCGATCGCATTCTGGACTGGAGCGAAGATGGTTGTTGCTTCTATGGCGGTGACGAAGGGGCGGCGGACGAGTACATCCTGGTACGAATCCTCATTGAGCTCCTGCATAGATATGAAATTATATACATGTCAATGTCGACCGCACTAACATGTGTTCCTTGTCGATTGCAGCGGTACCCGAAGCACCGTCAGTACGTCGGCACCCCGATCACCAACTACGCTCAGATGAAGATGATCTTCACTCCCCGATTCGTCTGCAAGGCGCAGCTGTTCCGGCCTAACTTACTGGTCAGGGCTATCGACTTCATTGCAGATAATGAAGCCGAGTATGCCGTCTACCGTAAGCTTCAGGCACCGGAGAGGAGGAGCTGGCTTAGGACCTGGCTCCGCAACCAGTTTCCTGCTTAGTGCTTCTGCTTCCTTCTCATGATCCGCGGATTTTGGGAGGTGATCTTGTATCCCTCCATTAGCTAGGACTTGCTACAACCTGATCCCCGGTTTGTAATGATGAACTTGTTCGAGGTGGTTTATACTAACCCCTCGTGATGAACCTGTGATGCATCACGAAGTAGTTGCTTCGTTCGTGATGCATCGCCCACTAAGTACTAGTTGTTGTGTATTACCAGCATCTTTTCTGATGAACTGAATCTCATGTGTGCTGTTATTCAGTACTGGGTAACCTCACAACTCAAAGTGAAGGGGTTACCACAGCACTGAGCTATCTCTAACCAAACAGGCTGTGGGCTGCACGACCTGGGAATAATAGGCTAGAAACGGGGAACCAAACGATGGGGCCTAGGTTCCTTCTCCGGCGCGCAAAAGGCCGTACAGGCTACCAAACGATCCGCCAAAAGAGACACATGGCTCGTTCGCGACGTGCAGGGGCTCCCATCTCGTTGCCGCAGTCATGCAAATCGGCCCAGGCAACCAAACGTGCCCCATAAGACATGCGTTGGCACTATACACAACAACAATTCAACAAAATATTATAACAAGCTAACATTTTAATTGAAAGATATTCATTATTAAATACTATAACCGTATTTATCCAAATTTTACATTCTGATGGTCATAGAGAAATATAAAGAGAGGAGAGAAAAAGTGACGCAGCAACCCGCGCGGGCACTTAGCTAGTGCACTCATATATATCTATGATTTGTCTTGCGCTGTGTTTGATGCATTGAATTGAGCTTGAAATAAAATTAGATTGAGAACTTCAAATCTAAGATGGAAAGGAAATTGCTTCAACTTGAATTGCATTGTCTGGGTGTGCTTGAAATTTGTTGTTGGAATCAAAGGATGGTACCTAATTCCAATTCCTCTTTAGACGTAAAAACCATGAAATTAGATGATTTGTTGAATTTTGACAGTATAAACTCGTGTACTTGTACAAAAATTAGCATGTGTACATTAAAATGTATAATATTATTTTTGACACATAATAACATGATTGTATTAGTATTAGCTAACTCACTCTTGCTAACTAACTAGTAGAAAGCACAAACAGAGAAAAAGTATTGTTGCACTTCATCACCACGGTCGAGCAGAAGATAAGCTCGGATCTTCTCCGACCCGCACGTTTGGGACCTGGCAACGGGCGAGGCTGAAATCATGGGCATTGAACCGTGCTATGCGATTAGCACTTAATATAGCAGCTAGTTAATACATGTGATTTACGTTTCATATACGAGCGAGATACAGAAAGGAATACTTCACTGAGTTCAATGCACTGTCAGTACTTACTCACTCAGCATTAATATTTGTCCTTGCAAATTGATGGATGGCACACATGAGTCAATGCCAATATTGTGTGTACGGGGCACATGCACGGTGTGGACATAACTCATCTGTTAAGCACAACAACTTAGGGTTAGCAACATTCCCAAAAATTATGATTTGTACTGTTCTAAATTGAACACATTGTGTTAACGATGCAGATAGTCAAAAGTTGTGATTACGTCCTAATCCAAATTGAACATTTTGTACTAAATGGTGCAGATAGTGAAAATGTGACACTATTATTTTTTTCGTAGAATTAAATTAGGAGCGGTGTCAACACCCACCATATGAATTTGCAGACAATCTCCATGTACCAAGTCACCCGACAAATTAAGTTGGATTACTTCCTTAACTAAAACATAGTCAAAATAATTAGTTTGAAACACAAATTCTTAAACAAACTTTCTTTTATCAATGGTACAGATAGAAAAAAATCCAAATCAAACATATTTTAATAGTGGTGCAAATAGTAAAAAAAGGTTAGTTCGGACTAATCTAAAATGAACATTTTTGTACTAATGGTGCAACTGGTAAAAAATGTGATTTTGTACTAGTTCAAATCAAGTATTTTGTACTAGCTAAGTAGCTAGTGGTTCCTGTTATAACAATAGGAGTTTCTGAATTGATTCTCAGCTTTGCACGAGAGGAAAGAAAGTTGATCGAAATATCAGGCTGGATTACTGGAAAGGATTACTTGCAAGACATCATCATGAATAGCACATTACGGGCTCCTTTGATTTAAAGGATAGGAAAAACATAGGAATAGGAAAGGTATAGGATTGAAATGGCATGTCTACTTGAATCCTATAGGAAGATGAATTGTGTTTGATTGTAGCAAAGGAATTTTTTCATGAGGTATGAGCTAATGTTTGTTTCCTATAGGAATTGCACTACAAGATTCCTATAGAAATTTTTCCTATAGGATATGTTTCTATGAATCAAACAACATGTATAGGAAATTTTCCCATAGGAACCAAATCCTACAGAATTCCTATATAAATCCTTTGAATCAAAGGAGCCCTACACATGTAAATTAGGGGTTATGATCTGACAGCATTCTTGAGACGGAAGCATTCGACAAAACTTAAAAAATGCCTAATAGATAACTTTGAATAGTCAAACTGAGACCAACTGAAAATGCAAGAACTAAAAAAATGTTGCTAATCTACAGATTAATGAATATGCGATGCTTCCTCACAATGAGATCCGTTGATTTTTCAGAGGTCATAAAGCACTTGCTAAGCTGTTGCTAGCTAATTAGATGCAAGCAGTAAGCCACAAATCCAAGTATAAGAACATTACACGGGAATATCATGAGAAAGAAAAGGGGTTGGAGGGGATGCAGACGGACATATCCTGACTGAGAGGAGAAACAAACTAAACAACTACTAAAAAAGTTGCAGGGAATCTCCAAGTACCAGGTCGCCTGGCGTTCCCGCTGGTGTTGGTCCTTGAGCCACTCCACGGTGTTCCCGTGGCCGCGCCGGCGTCCGCGGCCGGCGGTCCTCGAGCCAATCACCGCAACCGGTCGTCCGGCGTTCCCGCGCCCGCGCCCGGTGTTCCCGCTGCCGGCGGTCCTTGAGCCACTCCACGGCGTTCCCGTGGCCGCGCCCGCACCCGCGGCCGGCAGTCCTCGAGCCAATCACCGCGACCGGTCGCCGGCATTCCCGCGGCCGTGCCCGGTGTTCCCGCCACCGGTGCCCACGAAGACGACGCCGGGGCGCAAATCCATCTTCCCCGTGGCCAGCCTCCTCGTGACCAGCCTATCTTCCCCCATCCTCCATGTGGCCGTCCTCTTGGAGCTGCTCCGAATAGAAGCACAGGAGGATGACCCACGGGAGGAAGAATTGGGGAGAGAGCAGGACTGCAGGAGGAAGATGGGGTGAGGATTTAATGCGAATTAATATGATGCGTGGACGAGTAGACGAATACTCATCATATGATCATATACCTGCCAGGCTGCCACAAATACATCTGCTGTAAAAAAACGTGGTGCTCTCCCATTGGATGCGTTTTTATCCTCGCCCGTACCCGGGTTCCGTTAGCTATTTTCGGGATCTTCTCCTGCTATTAACTTCCTCTTGACTCCATTACCAAAAAAAAAAAAAAAAAAACTTCATCTTGACTCCACTGGCCGCACTATGGAAAAGAGCAGCAGACCACGAACTACGAAGAAGCTAAATATTAAAAGAAAAACTATCTCGACTGCACAAAGCAAAGCAGGACTGCTGCTGCGTGTATTACATTCAGATGCTGTTGACATGGAGTCCTCTAGCTGGATGACCGCATCAAGGATGACCAGGCGGGAGCACCAGCGCGGCGAAGTAGGAGCATCAGCGGGCCGGCACAGGGCTGGGCGCGTGAGGCAGTGGGGGCATCGTTTGGGCCGGACTTGAGGAGTTGAGGGACGGCGCCGCTGCGAACTGCAGTGCGCGCAAGAGCAGTGGCTGGAGATTGGAGTACATGTGCGCCATGGAAGTGCACCGGAGGTGCAGGGGATGTACATATATAGGAGGAAAAGGGGAAACTCGCTGATGGAGATCGAGATGTGCAGGAGGTCGAGTGGCCGGCTTGTGGGGTGGGAAATCCCATGGATATGGGCGGGGCTAGCAACACGGGAATTGCAGTGCGCGAGCGCTCGACCAGGGAGACGAACTGTGACCGAGGAAGAAACCGTCTGCTCAGTTCCAAGCCAGTATTCCCTAGAACGGGCGAACCCGCACGGCGGGTGGGCTTGGAATTGACGTTCGTATGCATTCCCGAATTTTATGACCAACCAAACAATAGAATTAACTTCATCCCTTAAAAATTCGAATTAACTTCAAAAAAAATCAAACAATACAATTAGGTACTGTACTTGAATTCTAAAGAGACAGCTCAAGGTTTAATTCCCTGCATCCAAACGTTGGTGTAATTACAAAGATTTTCCTATGCACTAAATGCATCATATGTATCAAGTATTTAATGTCGTAAAATAAATGATTCATTTAGTGCATAGTGAAAGAATATAATTGCCCCTAGGAAGCATAGAATTCTATACTTACATTTATGCAATTAATAATAGGTATTCATGTGCATATACCAAATAAGATATTTTGGCCGTAATTGCAATTCATTGTGTACCTTGAATTGGACCATTTAATTCGTGATATGTTGGAAAGTCTATATAAAAAGTTCTATATGCATTATGGAATTGACCATCCAAGCTTTTGAAATGAAGGAAAGGCAATCTCTTAGACTGACCCTAATTCTATCATATATTTTTCTAGCCACTAGAGGAAATGGTACACAATCTATAAATCTAGGAGAAAATTCCAGCCACATCGTCACATGTCAGCAATTTAACAAATCCATTGAGGTATGGACCAACAATTGTCTTATTTTTATATCTAGCAGCTTGTTTGGTGGCTAACAAGGTGATGAAACTTCAAAGCAGATGGAAGGTGGAGATATCTTTGATTGCGTTGACATGAAGCTACAACCATCTTTTAATCACCCATTGTTGAAAGACCACAAAATTCAGGTAAATCAAATACATAAATAAAAAAATTGCATTCAATATTTGGTCAATTTACTTGATTCATATTCAAGTACATGCGTGCATGAAGAGTGAGTTACCCTCCTATAGATGGAGGCTGGATATGTAGACACTGACAAGATTATATCATGATTTTTTTTGCATCGCTCTTTTCCAGGCTATTGTATTTCGTAACTTTGCTTGTGCCACCTCCTTCTTGTTTCAAGAATCTCTCTTTGTTTCCATTCTTTAATTATGAAATTAGAAGCATGGAATAAGTAATTTTTTTTATATGTGTAGATTTATTAAACATGAGTTGATAAATATACTTTGTTTATAATGACTCAAATTACACAATCTATTATACATATCCATTATTCAGTGATTAAGTTTCGCTTGCAAACAGATGGAACCAAGTTCTTTCCCAGTAGGGATGGATGTCAAATCAGCGTCTCTACATCATGTATCACAAGCACAGCTGCCTCTTGTTTCCTGCCCAAGAGGAACAATCCCTATACTACGTAACCATATAAGAGACCGTATATCATCCAAAGGTATTGATGAAGTGGTTGGCAAGGATAAACAACAAGAGGTTAGTTTTATTATATATCTTTGAGAGAACATTAGCAGCCATTAGTTCATCAAAACGCACCATGTACGCATACTATGATAAGTTGGTTAAGTTCCTAAATACTATCCTAGTGCACCATCATATTTGAACCCTCTCTTTTAGTCTCTAATTATGGTCTGTCATATGAAATATATGATTTAGGGTCATCATTAAATGGAATCAATTATAGAGAAAGGATATTTAATGTAAATTAAGTTCCTCCAAATTTTGTTTATTCAGTAGGCATCGTTCACATTTTTCTTCAATATACATGTTACTTGACCTTTACTTGAATGAATATCATTTGTTACCAAGTTCTGCTGACACCTTATTGAAGGGTTTAACATATACATTCCCAACTCATATTCTCCAACATTAAGTTATATTCATGAAATGATATATGTGACGTGATATATGACTTATAATATATATATGGTTAATATTTTAACGATACTAGTTCTGTCCTGTAGGAGGTGGGCATCAAATATCAGCACGATGATATATACGGGACACGGGCTATAATAAATGTTTATGAGCCAAAGGTGAAGAATCATACGAAGGATCTTAGTGCAACATCCATAAAAATTTATAATGGATCAGGTCGTGAAGAAGCAATTGTTGTTGGTTATTCGGTATCCCCGAGTCTAAGTGGTGATAGCTTCGCTAGGTTCCATGTTTCTTGGGTAATCATGATATTCCTTTTGAAACTTGTTGAACTTTATATATATTATGATATGCAACTATAAATATAATTTATATTACTTTAATGTTTACTAGGATGATGGCTTACTAAAAAAGCCATGTTATGATCACACATGTCCTGGTTTTGTGCAAGTGAATCACAACGTTGGTCTTGGAGGAAGGGTGCAACCTGTTTCAGTATATAATGGACCACAATATGTCATAACTGTTCTTATGTTCAAGGTATTCTCGATTTTTCTAATTTAGATGCCTTATATAATGTAAAAGCCTTGCATGTGAATCTTTGTGTTTACTTAATTTATTTGATTTGTGAAAAAAGTAGGTAGTTTCCATTGAAATAATGAAGAGTTGATTCTTTTCCGACCATCTCACAATTTCGTAATATGTGCTAGACATTTGACATACAGATCATCCAAAGTATTGTTTTAATTGAACTTACTACTCAGCATACCATTAAGATAATAGATATTTAGCAAACATTTTTAACACCCATGAAACTCAAATGTGTTCTATCGATTTAAATTCCTTGCTATGACAAAAGTTTCAGAGAAAACATGTCTACTTATCTATCTTAAGAGGAGAAAAATAAGTTATGTCCCTGAACACTTAAACAACAAAATTTACCTCCGCATATGAATTAAATAAGACACTCATTCCATAAATTTATTTATTTTAGGACCCGAGGACTAAGAATTGGTGGGTGGTATATGGTGAAGAGAATACTCCAGTTGGATATTGGCCAAGTTCATTGTTCACCTACATTAAGGACAAAGGTGAAAGTGCATTTTGGGGCGGGCAAGTTTCTGGACCCACTGCCTCAACAGACTCTCCACAAATTGGTAGTGGTCATTTTGCCTCAGAAGGATATGGAAAATCAGCTTTTATAAAAAACATCCAAATAATTGATAAAAACAACAAGTTTTTTAATCCAGATGACAACAAAGCTTTAACTGGCAGCAGCAATTCATCAAAATTCACAGTCGATGGTTATGGAATCGACAAGTCTGGTATCCATATATACTATGGTGGACCAGGTGATTTAGTCTGATAATTTACTTCGTATTACAATAAAATTTACACAGAGTATCTACTAGGATATGTGAGTAATTGAGCATAAGAAGACCATGCTTATTCTTAATGTGGTCCAGAGTACAAGAAGCATGATCGTCGAAATGGAGGAAAATTATCCATTTATTGATGCAACTGGACATGTATTTGTTTGTCGTTGGATTTTATTAGCTTCTTTGTGTGTATCTTGCGGTATACCACATCTTTTAAGTAGGGAAATAGTCTCTCCATATCATCCTCTGTGCAATTGTGTGATCTGCTATGTGTTCTCTTCGACGGGCACAAAGTATTCCCACCATAGAAAATGACATATGGTACCTTTAAAGGTCTACATTAGTATATACTAGTAGAAAAACATCGGTAATTTTCAAGAGCAAGAACGTGCAACAAATAGTCATCTTAACTAGTACTATATGAACAAGTAACGGAGCTATAAATATAAATTGAGCCAAGATCAATACAGCACATATACAGAAGAGATTATGAGCACCAAAGATGAAGTGATCATGAAGGAAGAAGAAAATATCATGGGCGGCGAAGGATGTCAAGCTGCTAGGCACGACAGTACCATTCGTTCATATTTTACAAAAGTGTGTAGTCCTATCAGCCTGATTATTAGAACTTTCATGAATGGAAACTTCGGTGCCCAGTAAAAACTTGTTATAATCAGCAACAATTACAGATGAGAGCTCGTTACAAACTGTTCAATATCAAGACTAGCCAGTC
Organism: Lolium rigidum; assembly: GCF_022539505.1. Classification (NCBI taxonomy): domain Eukaryota; kingdom Viridiplantae; phylum Streptophyta; class Magnoliopsida; order Poales; family Poaceae; genus Lolium; species Lolium rigidum. The sequence continues at coordinate 292,897,050 of NC_061509.1, read as the reverse complement.
AAAGTATCCATCGTTGGAGTTATGCATTATCAAAATTAGAGGAGAACAATTCAATGGAAACAACTCTGACATAGGCAACTCCACAAACACTTATCACTCACGCACAAGAAACATGAAAGTGGATGAAGACAACACCACTGCAGAGCAACGTCCCCCTGTTTCATTTATGAAATCAGGTCGGAAAAGCAGCTTGCCGGGCGGTTGCTTGCCCAACGGCGGATAAACTATAATGAACAAAAAAATTGAAAGATGGTTTTTCAAAGACAATATAGTTATTTGCAATATATAATCACACGATTTTATCCAAAACTCATTTATTTTTAAATTGGTAGCGAGGACATAAATTGCTGACAGTTATATAACTGGATCTGCAAAGTGATGATATACTTTTCGCTCCAAATAAACATAAAAAATATTTTGCTCGGAAGCTGCAAACATGAAAGCTGAATCTCTCTTGTTTTAGCATGGGAAAATTACAACATCTGTGGTGCCAAATGTTCTTAACATGAATAATAAAACATCAACAGACAGGCCACATTAAGTGTTGCAGAAATAAGCAGGAAGCTTTATGAAGCATATATATATATATATATATAGTAATCAGTATCCATGACTCCGTGTCCCTCGGGGTACCTCCAAACAAAGTGAGGGCGCCTTAGAGTCCACCAACAATGAGTTTTTCAAAACTAGGCATTAAGCAAAACAGGATATTCCAGAGGATGGCGCAGTGAACACTTTGAAAGAACAACATATCAACAACTTATTCAGAATAAAAGAGAATCTAATAAGCATAAGAAAGCACTAACATAATAATAGATAAGCATGCGTCCATTGCTCTGCAACGCAATACATGAACCAAAAAAGAGGACCCACCTTCGACCCGAAAACTGATATATATGATCATTCATGCCCCCAATCGTTTACTTAATAACAACATGGGAAACTTTATAACTCTAGATTTTTCGTCATAACAATAATTTCCAATATCCCATTAAGAGCCCCAAATATGAAAACTGACAACAAAAATAAAGCCGGCCTTTACTCCACAAATTCTTGATCTGAACTGAAACATACGACATATATTGCAATGGTTTTGAACAATAAAACCAAGCTATTACTCCACGAATTATGTTTTTTCTATGAACTTAAGTACTAAATAAATGAAGAACAAAGTCAGAAAGCTCCATCAAAAGGGGAAAAAATTAATAAAAGTAACGTAGAGCGCCCTACATAAGATACCAATGGCTCCAGCGCGCGCTACAAAAATGAGAAACCGCGCACACTCAACCGCCACTAAAATTTCTCTCCTCTTCTTCTTCCCCACTGCCTCCGTTCCGCCTCCATAGTGCGCCGCTCCAAATCCTCCCCCACCACACCGAAATGCCTTTGCGCCGCAGTTCCTCCGGCTACTGTGGCATGCGCCTCCAGCCGGCGGGGAACTTCTACGTCGAGATCTGTGCTGCCGGCGAGCACATCAAGCTCGGCACCTTCAAAACCGCGAGCGCCTAAGACACGTGGCATGTCGGCTCGGTCTTCCGCGCCGCAATTTGAATTTCCATGACGTGAACTCCGCCTCCCAAGCGTAGGCGTTGGTGCCCCCATCGCGCCTTGTCACCGATGAGGAGAGACAGCACCGTAGCCAGCGCCGGCTCGCCATCACCAAGGTGGACAAGCGTGCCATGGCGGCATGGCGCGAGAATTTTTCCAAGATGTCTGCAACAAAAACGAGTTCTTCGCGCAGCAGTGGGCGGAGCGCAACACGCCGAAGGCAGCGAAGCGAGTGGACAAGGCCTTTATCCTGGTGCAGATGGATGGCACGACCACCATCGACGATAATGATCCCCGGTGGGCGGATCTATTTTCATCCACCACATCCAGTTCGTCGGGCTCCAGACATCGAACTACTAGATTAGTTCATCGTATTTTCCTTTCTTCCTCTAGTTAACATATTTGTAATATATTCGCTTTTTAATCTAATTTAATTGGTCTATTTTATCTATGTTTATTGATGTTTGTACTACGAATAGTGTTTCTGGTGTTGTATTTTATCGCATCTGGTGAAGCGCTCCTTTCCGCGCGCAATACTTTTGGACGCCCGGTGAAGCAATCCCCTCCCGGGCGTAAAAAAACGCAAATCAGGCGTTGTATCGCTGTTTTAGCGTGGCTGTTTTGGGAGCATGTTGGAGATGCTCTTAGTGATCGACTAGCAAAATCGACGTAGCATGCAAGGAAGAAAACTTGAGTGTCACTGGCTAGGCCGCTAGACCAGCACCAATTCATGTAGTGAGCAAATAACACACATAAAGTGATTATTAAGGGTATCGAGTGTGAATTTGTTCAACTGGCAAATTTGTTTCGTAGGCTACAGAATGTTGTAGTATATCTATGTTGCATTGGCTAGAAAATTTCTGCATTGTGCTGACTGATGCCTTATCTTATTGAAAATTCTAAAGCTAATATTTGCAAAATACGGAGTATATGAATGAAGATGCAAATAAGAAACTCATTTAGCCTAACGCTGCGGGCTCTTTTACGGTAGGTACGGAGGAGCGTCAGCCGTCCAACAACACATATCCGAGCGCTTAGGGCATCTCCAACGGGGCGACCCATCCCGCACCCGCGCGTCCGGATGGGTCGAGCCGGACAAAAAAGCGGTCCAACGCGGGGACGCACCGCAAAAGCGGACGGCCGCGGCGACCGGAATGACACAAACCCGGCCCAAATCTGGGCTAGGTTTGTGTGGCTGCGGATGGCACGCGGCGTCCGCTCGCGTCCGGGCGCTTATCGCCTCGTCTCCCTTGGGCCCACCTATCGGTGACCGGGGAGGCTATTAAATGGGGACTGGAGGGGATCTGTCCCTCCACTCCAGTCCCCACTCCACTCTGATGACCCACAAGTATAGGGGATCGCAACAGTCTTCGAGGGAAGTATTACCCAATTTATTGATTCGACACAAGGGGAGACAAAGAATATTTGAAAGCCTTAACAGCGGAGTTGTCAATTCAGCTGCACCTGAAACAGACTTGCTCGCAAGAGTTTATCGATAGTAACAGT
>NC_061509.1:292882029-292893896 GCF_022539505.1 Lolium rigidum | reverse complement strand
TGGGACATTTGCTTGGGACCAAAGGCCTCTTCTCCACTAGTAATAAATTTATTTATTATTGATGTGAAAATTCCTAAGTTAATTTTAAGTGCTACTATCGATGTTGTAAAGATGATCTTTTCACACACTAGAAATGCGCCATCGGGCATCACAAACATATGCAACTTCACAAACAGCGGTAGACAACTTTGTAGCAACGCGAGGCACCTTAAGTGCAACTATAGTTGAGTTTTTTCGTTACAATTGTAGGAAACTCACAACAACAACTTGTAATACGTCAGAAACGATATTAGGCAACTCGTAATGCGTCAGAAAGGACATTAGAAAACTTGTAATGCATCAAAAAGAAGTTGCTTTATCTCGCTCTACAGTGGCTTTGTCGCACACTAACTTTTTTTGCGAAACAAAGTACAATCAAAGACTTATGGTCAGGTTGATGGCCTTATTCCTCATTTAGTGGAGGGAGGTGTTTCTATTCTGCAGTATACGGATGATACAATCATCTTTATGGACCATGATTTGGAGAAGGCTTTAAATATGAAGCTCATTCTTTGTATGTTTGAACAATTATCCGGTTTGAAAATTAATTTCAATAAGAGCGAACTCTTTTGTTTTGGAGAGGCTAAGGACGCTGATGAGGAGTACAGGCTCCTTTTTGGATGTGACCTGGGTAAGTTCCCCTTTAAATATTTAGAAATCCCAATTCATTTTAGAAAGCTCAAAAATGGTGAATGGAAACCAATTGAAGATAGATTTGAAAAGAAGCTTAGTTATTGGATAGGGAAGATGTTGGCATACGGTGATAGACTTATTCTTATTAACTCTGTTTTAACTAGTTTGCCAATGTTCATGCTCTCATTTTTTGAGATTCCGATTGGGGTAAGGAAGCGTTTGGATTTTTTTCGTTCACGATTTTTCTGGCAAAGTGATGGGCACAAAAGAAAATATGGGCTAACAAAATGGAGCATGTTGTGTCGTCCAAAGGATCAAGGGGGTTGGACATTGAGGTACTCGAAATTAAAAACAATTGTTTGCTCAGTAAATGATTATATAAACTCTTAAATGAAGAATGAGTTTGGTAAGAATTACTTAGGAATAAGTACTTGCATTCTAAAACGATGTCACAAGTGACAGCTAAACCCGTAAATTCCCCTTTTTGGAAAGGAATAATGAAGGTTAAAAATGAGTTCTTCAATAGAGGTCATTTTGTTCTGGGAGATGGGTCCTCTACTAGATTTTGGGAGGACGTTTGGCTAGGAGAAAGTCCCTTGGCCCAGCATTATGCGCCGCTCTACAACATTGCCAACAGAAAACAAGTGACTGTTGCCAATGTTTTAGATCCCAAACAATTGAATATGTCGTTTCGTAGGTCGTTCACACCTGACAAGTGGGTGATGTGGTTGCAGCTGGTCGAACGACTAATGGATATTCGGTTGACAAACGATAAGAACAAATTTGTTTGGGATCTTACTCCCTCTGGTTGTTTTACTGTTAGATCAATGTATCTTGATCTTTTAGATGATCGAACTAAATACTTGCGTAAGTATATTTGGAAAATGAAAGTTCCTTTAAAAATCAGGATTTTTATGTGGTTCCTGCATCGTAAAGTTATTCTTACTAAAAATAATATTGCTAAAAGAAATTGGGTAGGAAACCAGTCTTGTGTATTCTGTGATAAAAAATGAATCCATTCAGCATTTGTTTTTCGAATGCCCACTAGCTAGAATTATTTGGCGTATTGTTTATATGATTTTCAGTATTTCACCACCGGCAAATGTTTATAATCTTTTTGGGAATTGGTTAAGCGGCATTTATAAAAAAGATCTCATTCTGATTAGAGTTGGTGATTGTGCCATTGTTTGGGCATTGTGGAATATACGTAATGATGTGGTGTTTAACAGGCAGAAGCCTACCTCTTTCTTGCAGGTTATTCCCATGGCGATTTACTGGATCCGTAAGTGGTCCTATCTCCAAACAAAGGAACATCGGGCTGCCATGGAATCTGGGTGCAACCGTTTGGAGATGGTCGCACGGGATTTCTTCAGCCAGTTCGGCTGGCGGCTTGACCACAGGATCACGTTATGATGTGCCATAGACACCCGCTGTTTTCCTCGTTTTTTCTTTGGTTGATACTTGTGTTGACCCTGATTGGTCTTTGATTTGTAGTAAGTGCACACTCTCAATAAAGTAATAAAGAGGCCATATGCATCATTTTGATGCAGAGGCTGGGGCGACCTTTTATCTAAAAAAAGTACAATCAAAGACACTCACACATACACGCATGCAATTACCTCTATGAATGCACGCATGCACACTCTACCCCTATGACCACCTCCGAGAGACTGCGTCGAAGATTTGAGCCGGCGGGTCTTGAGACTGACGAAGCCACCACATGCGTCTCGCTGTCGATGAAAACGTCGCCTCCCACTGAACAATATTCCGTCTTTATGAGACACCAAAGTGTCAAATCCGGGATTTTAACTCTGGTGGGCTGGAGGTGTCACTACCCTCCTAACCATCCAACCACACATTGGTTCTCGCTTTCGCACACTAGAAGTTCGTTGTTAGGTACCAAAGTAGCTATGCTAGGCACCAAAGTTACTCTATCGGAAACTAAAGTGACACACTGTTAGTACCAAATTTGCTCAGTCGAAAACCAAGTGGCGCTGTTATGTACTAAATTTGCTCTATTGGGCAACAAAGTTGCTTTGTTATTTACCAAATTTTCTCTATCGGACACCAAAGTTGCTCTTTTGGGGTCCAAAATTGCACCTCCAAGCACCAAAGTTGCGCTGCCAGGAACTAGAATTGCACCGTTAGACACCGAAGTTGCTACTTTGGGTATAAAAATTGCTCCGTCGGGCACGAAAGTTGTTCTGACAAGTCGAAGTTGCTCGTTAGGGCACCAAAGTTGTTTTGCTAGGCACCAAAGTTGCTCGATCGAGTTCCAAAGTTTCTTAATTGAGTCGTTAAGCAGCTCTGCCACGAAACACGCAAGGGGCTAGGGTGGAGGGATTGGATGGCTTTGTTCCTCTTTTTTCTGAGATGGGTTGCTTCATGCGGAATTGCGGAATCCCGGGAGAGGATATAGGAAAAGAGGAAAAAAAACTCCCAGTTGCCAATGATCTGTTGGCTACAAAGTTGCTTTCGAGAGTTACACCAACGAAGCCCGACTGCTGGAGCCTCGCGTGGTTCAGATGGCTGACGGGAGGAAGCACTAGGACAGGAAATTGGGGGAGAGGAGTCTGCCTAGGAGTAGGGACATGTGCGCGCGCGGCACCTGGCGGTGCCCGGCTCGATCTGGACTCCCGTGCGCGCGCATGAGCAGTTCCGGCCCGCGGTGGATTGCCGTGGAACCTCTGTGGTTGTCGATCTGCCAGGTCCCACCCCGGCGCTCCATGGCCGCCCCTCCATCGGCATAGACCGCCAAGTCGTCCTTCTCGCGGGCTTCTACCTGGCTGCGATTGGGAGGTGATTGGAATCGGAAACTAAACAATCGGCGGTTTTGTTTAAAATTGTACCATTGGACTTGCTTGCACGTCTCACAGCATCGGGGAGTCCGCGAGCATATTTCTTTTCCAAGCTTTGCTCTGCACGGTCCCAGTGAAATCATATCCGATGTATGAACGTGGCTACACAGTGCCTAAGCACTCGTATAGTCGGGCCGGGCGGCAAAATCTAGGGCCCTATTCGAAACTTTAAAGTGGGCCCCTATTTTACTGAAATGTTTGAATTATTCAACAGTTATAATGTTTAAGTATGCTCATAATATAATACATAGCAATCTGATATATTGAGAATACCTATTTAACTCGTGGTTGCATAATGTTTATTTGAAAATTATTCTTTTAGTGTTCTTCGAAATGAAATCGTACCTATTCAAATCCTGATTGCATAATATTACAGGGTAGAAGGATCGATTATGGGATGACACTTGATTTTTTTGAACTAATAAACACGTCCATTGCCCCTCTTTGAGATTGAATTAATTCTTTTTCTTTTTCTTTTTCTTTTACACTTTGTGAACTAGATTTATGATCTCCGATGATGGCTCCAGTTTGATTCTTCAAACACCACTAGTTATGAAGATGAATAAAACAAAATTAAACGGATGCGGCATTATCAATCAATTGAAGTATTAACAAAAGAGGAGAGGACCGAAATTGATCAGGATTGAAATACACCTAGGGCACTGGTAGGGTGGAGAAAAAAAGTTGCACGGATGAGAGATGCACGCACCTAGCTAACAGTGCGGATTGATGATGCGATCCAAAGAGAATCGGATGATCGATTGATAACCGCGATTCAAAGCGAAGAAGATTCAACGAGAAGAAGAATGGGGCGTTGGCATCTCGGCTAGAAGATGAACGTATGTCTCACGTCGCCACTAGTGTCCACGTCACCTCGATCAGGGGCCCTGCCGTTGATGCTGGTGATCAGGTATCGGGATGCGAGAGGCGTCCTAATCAATCGATCAGCTAGCCTCGCTACGACGCTACTCTCTGATCGGACAGTTGGCAAACTGCAAATGGCCAACCCTTTTCACTTCCCAGGCGGCCACGGGCCAGACCCCAGCGTTGTATACCTACACGAAATTTTGGGGCCCCAAAAATTTATGGCCTTGTGTGGCCGCACTGGCCGCATTCCTATCGGCCCGGGCCTGTGTATAGTCTTCGGGGGTGCTCCTCCCAATAATGGAAACAACTGACCCGCATGTTACTAAATGGAAAAGTTTGCCCGCCCGACCTTTCTTCTTACCGCAGTGTGCCATGCGCAGCTTTTCCATGATTTGCAAAAGATACCACAATTAATGCGGACCCCAAAAGCCCTATGCCGTATGGCATGCTTTCTCTGACGCGTAGTCAGTAGTACATGGAAGAAAATAGTGTTAATCTTGTACAATTAAAAATACATTCAAATCTGCGGTCGGCAAAATCCAAAAAATACATCATGGATATCAACTGCTCCATCGTCCTTTTAGTGTAACAAAATACAGTACATCGCTTGCTTTGCAACCCGTAGATGAAAATTTGTTCCTAGGTGATCGACAAGAAGTACCCTTCCCCAGGCCTCTCCCTGCTGCCACGTAGATGTAAATATATTGGCTTTATTACATCTGCGGGTTAATCTTGTGTTCAAAAAAATACAGGCAGAAAAAATGAGTTAGATCTATAAATCTAGGTACCAAGGAAAATCAGAGTATATTAGATAAAAAATGAAAACAAATAGATGGATATAATAAACCTATCATGTTTTACACTAAAATTTCATCACAGTAAAAACACATGGCAGCCGATAGTTGCAAAACTACATCCAGATTGCTTGTGTAAATATTTTTTAGAAAATATATTACATAGCAAAATACATCACAAACTATTAACAACTACATTATGGTTGTGCGACAATGCAGATTAAATCAAAAACAACATATGCAATTCATTAGTTGTAAAACTACATATACCATTGAAAACAAATTGATGTGGTTTTGATTAAAACAACATGTATCAGAATCAAAAATACATCATGTTGAATCAAGAAAAATTCAAGAAAACCTACTGTCTAATCTGACCCAATACTTGAGAGAATAATAATAGAACATCATATGACTAGAAATATACATCCCATGTGCAAACTTTTAACAAGAAAATACATCATGTTGAATCAAAAAATAATTAGGAAAGAACCCTATTGTGTAATGTGAAACAAAACTTTAAGGGATGCAATAGTACTTCCTATGATAAAATAATACATCATGTACACACAATATTATATGAAAATACATCATGTTGAATAAAAAAAATCAGACAAGAAACCTACAGTTTAAGCTGACCAAAACTTCAAGGAATATAAAAGTACATCATATGATCCAATAAGGAGATAATAATACATCTATACACACAGTTTTACTTACAGTTGAAGCAAAAAAAATCAGATGATCCGCCCTTACTGTTATGGCTGGGAATGCTTTCAAAACCGGATCAAATCCAACCCAAATTGTACAAAGTGTGTACCAACCTATCCCAACCAAACTAAATGCTTCATACTAGGATCCAAACCAAACTAAACTACAACAATTTTCCACACAAACCCATCCAAACTAGTTCCCAGCCACGGGTTCAATCCACATGTTCGAACCGATCTAATTGTGATCTGCATCATCAGGCAGCCGTTGAGTTTTTGATAGATAAGGCTATAAAGTCCAACTTTAAATTAATAAAGCCATCACGGCCGAATGATAAGAGATGTTCAGGAGAACCTCTTGCAAAGTTGATCAAACAACAAACCTTTTTTTTCGAGAGCATGCGCAAATCGTGCCTTATCTTTATAGAAGAGAGAACAACAATTACAAGAGATCAACTGATACAGACATCAGTGCCTAGACACACTCACACTTTTCTCCTACTCCCCTCGCTACCAAAGCCTACTCTCGCGCTATTTGTGAACTCCCTCCTCTCCTAGCTAGCTCTCACAGCTAGAACTCCTCTCTGATAGCCGCCAAAACTTGTATGGGGTTCTTCTGCTCTCGAACATTCCCAAACACCCGCGTTCCGCTGCTTCCATAGAGTCCACGCAGTGATGATGACCATGGAGTCGAACCTCTTCCTATCGAGTTTCCTCACTCTTTTCCTCGCCTCCTTCCACCATCTTTCCAAGTTTGAATCCAGTCCCGGCTCTTGTATGTTGAGACTAGCACTGCGTAGCACCTCAAACCAGAATTGTCTCGCATATGGGCACTGGGTGCGTATGTGATCCACCCTGTCCTCCTCCTGTAGGCATGTGAAACATGGGTCCGGATGCTCCTCGAGGCCAAACCTCGCTCTCCGATCTGAGGTCCAAAGCCTGAGGGCTAACCATGCAAAGATCTTGCATTTCGCCGGGGCAAAGGACTTCCATACGGAAGAGCACATACTCCAACTCGTGCTCCCATTGCAAAGCATCTCCTACGTGCTCTTGGAGGAATACTCTCCCGATGCCGAGCCTTTCCACCTAATAAAGTCCGGCCTCGATGCGTCCACCTCCACTGTGTCCACTACTTCCCACAGCCGGATGCACTGCGCTCCTCCCACCACTGAGAGCTCGTCTGTGATGTCATTCAGCCACGGATTGTTTTCCATAGCCTCCGCCACCGATCTTGTGTTTTTGCACCTCGTCGGAACTTTGGCGCACACCTCAGGTGCAAGCTCTTCTGCCGTGAAACCATTAAACCACCGGTCGCGCCTAAAGAGGGTTTTGCGGCCATCTCCAATGCTAAAGCTCGACAAACTCCTGAAAACCTCTTCCGCCTCCCTATCGATTAAACCAGAGCACAACTACACGACGCGGAACACACACGGGACAACAGAGAAGGCACCATCACTTATCGAACCGGCTTGACATCAAAGCTGAACACAAGCTCTAGATGTAACTAAGCCAGCAGAGCGTGGCAAGCAAGTGACTAAGAGCAACACCGCTGACATGGAAGTGTCAACAGGAAAAACGCGCTATCAACCGATGATTCAAAGGCGATGATGAAGTCCAATCGATTATTCATTAACCAGGGTGTATTTAATGACTAATATTTACATGCTACAGATTATGCATTAACCATTTATTCTCAAAAAAATATTCATGTGGAAAAACATACAACTAGTACTAATGATTTTATTAGTAAGTTACATGCAAATTACTTCTTGAAACATGGAAATATACATCCAGCGAGATCTCTCTGAAAGTCGAGGAACGAAAAAACGTTTCGTCCGCTCCGTCCCCCGCGGGCGGAGACGGGTGAACTCTAAACCCTAAGCACCGCCAGGTCCCGCCTCCCTATCTCCTCCCCTTCGCCGCCGTCGGTGCAGGTGATACGTCTCCGACGTATCGATAATTTCTTATGTTCCATGCCACATTATTGATGATATCTACATGTTTTATGCACACTTTATGTCATATTCGTGCATTTTCTGGAACTAACCTATTAACAAGATGCCGAAGAGCCAGTTGATGTTTTCTGCTGTTTTTGGTTTCAGAAATTCTAGTAACAAAATATTCTCGGAATTGGACGAAATCAACGCCCAGGGTCCTATTTTGCCACGAAGCTTCCGGAAGACCGAAGAGGAGTCGAAGTGGGGCCACGAGGGCCGCCACCATAGGCGGCGCGGCCCAGGCCCTGGCCGCGCCGACCTATGGTGTGGGGCCCTCGTGTGGCCCCCCACGTTGCCCTTCCGCCTACTTAAAGCCTCCGTCGCGAAAACCCCAGTACAGAGAACCACGATACGGAAAACCTTACTGAGACGCCGCCGTGATACGTCTCCAACGTATCGATAATTTCTTGTGTTCCATGCCACATTATTGATGTTATCTACATGTTTTATGCACACTTTATGTCATATTCGTGCATTTTCTGGAACTAACCTATTAACAAGATGCCGAAGTGCCGATTCTTTGTTTTCTGCTGTTTTTGGTTTCGAAATCCTAGTAAAGAAATATTCTCGGAATTGGACGAAATAAAAGCCCAGAGGCCTATTTTCTCACGAAGCTTCCAGAAGACCGAAGACGAGACGAAGAGGGGCCACGGGGTGGCCAAACCCTAGGGCGGCGCGGCCCCACCCCTGGCCGCGCCGGCCTATGGTGCGGGCCCCCGTGCCGCCTCTCAACTTGCCCTTCCGCCTACTTAAAGCCTCCGTGACGAAACTTCCAGTGCCGAGAGCCACGATACGGAAAACATTACTGAGACGCCGTCGCCGCCGATCCCATCTCGGGGGATCCTGGAGATCGCCTCCGGCACCCTGCCGGAGAGGGGAATCATCTCCCGGGAGGACTCTACACCGCCATGGTCGCCTCCGGAGTGATGAGTGAGTAGTCTACCCCTGGACTATGGGTCCATAGCGGTAGCTAGATGGTTGTCTTCTCCCCATTGTGCTATCATTGTCGGATCTTGTGAGCTGCCTATCATGATCAAGATCATCTATATGTAATTCTATATGTTGCGTTTGTTGGGATCCGATGAATAGAGAATACTTGTTATGTTGATTATCAAAGTTATGCTTATGTGTTGTTTATGATCTTGCATGCTCTCCGTTACTAGTAGATGCTCCGGCCAAGTAGATGCTTTTAACTCCAAGAGGAGTACTTATGCTCGATAGTGGGTTCATGCACGCATTGACACTGGGACAGTGACGAAAACCCTAAGGTTGTGTTGTGCTTGTTGCCACTAGGGATAAAACATTGGCGCTATGTCTAAGGATGTAGTTGTTGATTACATTACGCACCATACTTAATGCAATTGTCCGTTGCTTTGCAACTTAATACTTGGAGGGGGTTCGGACGATAACTTTGAAGGTGGACTTTTTAGGCATAGATGCGGTTGGATGGCGGTCTATGTACTTTGTCGTAATGCCCAATAAAATCTCACTATACTCATCATGATATGTATGTGCATTGTCATGCTCTCTTTATTTGTCAATTGCCCAACTGTAATTTGTTCACCCAACATGTCTGTTCGTCTTATGGGAGAGACACCTCTAGTGAGCTTGTGGACCCCGGTCCAATTCTCTATCTTGAAATACAATCTACTGCAATACTTGTTTTTACTGTTTTCTCTGCAAACAATCATCTTCCACACAATACGGTTAATCCTTTGTTACAGCAAGCCGGTGAGATTGACAACCTCATCTGTTTCGTTGGGGCAAAGTACTTTGGTTGTGTTGTGCGGGTTCCACGTTGGCGCCGGAATCTACGGTGTTGCGCCGCACTACATCCCGCCGCCATCAACCTTCAACGTGCTTCTTGGCTCCTCCTGGTTCGATAAACCTTGGTTTCTTTTCGAGGAAAACTTGCTGCTGTGCTCATCATACCTTCCTCTTGGGGTTGCCCAACGAACGTGTGAAATACACGCCATCAAGCATATTTTACTGGCGCCGTTGCCGGGGAGATCAAGACACGCTGCAAGGGAGTCTCCACTTCTCAATCTCTTTACTTTGTTTTTGTCTTGCTTTATTTTATTTACTACTTTGTTTGCTGCACTAAATCAAAATACAAAAAAATTAGTTGCTAGTTTTACTTTATTTGCTATCTTGTTTGCTATATCAAAAACACAAAAAAATTAGTTACTTGCATTTACTTTACTTATTTCATCATGTTTCCTTTTAATTTTACCACAAAAGACATACCGGTAGGACGTGGGTCTATAGTTGGGAGAAATAATATAGAAGAATTCTTCAACCATGTTAGTACTATTGATGATTTTGAGGATAGACACTTGGTAGACCTTGCGCCTACTTATGAAATTGCTGCCGCGCATTTAGTTCGACTTGTTGGAAACCAAATTTGTTAATCTCAATCCTATAATCCAACATATGTTTTTCACACTTGGTGATATGGAAGAAGGGGAAAAGAAAGATTTTGTTTTAGAAACCCTTCTTAGAGAGTTTGGTGGTCTAGCAAGAGAAGCTAGAAAGGTCTTTGCTAAATTTAATATGCTTGGTTCTCCTACTAATTTTGCTAGTCTCCTTGAAAAGATGGATATGGATAGAATAAGATACACTAATAATATTGATGATGGTGGGGAGATCAAAGCACCAATACCATGCAAGCTCCTAGCTATGAATGATGCACTAGAAAATAATTATGCTTGGCTTGTTCCTGAAAATTTGTTTGATGAGAGTAGCACACCTAAGACTAATGAAAAGGGAGATGCTAAAACTTATGTATCTAATATAATATGCCTGGTTGAGAAGAGCCCACACCTCGCTGTAGAAATACCACCCTTTGATAATACTTGATATACACTTTCTACGCCTAGGCGAAAGGCGTTGAAAAGCGCTTATGGGAGACAACCCATGTTTTTACCTACAGTACTTTGTTTTTATTTTGTGTCTTGGAAGTTGTTTACTACTGTAGCAACCTCTCCTTATCTTAGTTTTGAGTTTTGTTGTGCCAAGTTAAGCCGTTGATAGAAAAGTAAGTACTAGATTTGGATTACTGCGCAGTTCCAGATTTCTTTGCTGTCACGAATCTGAGCCCACTGCCCTGCAGGAAGCTCAGAAAATTATGCAAATTTACGTGCATGATCCTCAGATATGTACGCAACTTTCATTCAATTTGAGCATTTTCATTTGAGCAAGTCTGGTGCCATTTTAAAATTCGTCAATACGAACTGTTCTATTTTGACAGATTCTGCCTTTTATTTCGCATTGCCTCTTTCGCTATGTTGGATGAATTTCTTTGATCCACTAATGTCCAGTAGCATTATGCAATGTCCAGAAGTGTTAAGAATGATTGTGTCACCTCTGAATATGTCAATTTATATTGTGCACTAACCCTCTAATGAGTTGTTTCGAGTTTGGTGTGGAGGAAGTTTTCAAGGATCAAGGAGAGTGAAAGCTCTAAGCTTGGGGATGCACCCGGTGGTTCACCCCTGCATATATCAAGAAGACTCAAGCGTCTAAGCTTGGGGATGCCCAAGGCATCCCCTTCTTCATCGACAAATTATCGGAGTTCCTCCCCTGAAACTATATTTTTATTCGGCCACATCTTATGTGCTTTTTCTTGGAGCGTCGGTTTGTTTTTGTTTTTGTTTTGTTTGAATAAAATGGATCCTAGCATTCACTTTATGGGAGAGATACACGCTCCGCTGTAGCATATGGACAAATATGTCCTTGGTTTCTACTCATAGTATTCATGGCGAAGTTTCTCCTTCGTTAAATTGTTATATGGTTGGAATTGGAAAATGATACATGTAGTAATTGCTATAAATGTCTTGGGTAATGTGATACTTGGCAATTGTTGTGCTCATGTTTAAGCTCTTGCATCATATGCTTTGCACCCATTAATGAAGAAATACAGATACGTTAAAATCGGTTTGTATAGTAACATGAAATTGAACAAGTATA
>NC_061509.1:292767533-292881929 GCF_022539505.1 Lolium rigidum | reverse complement strand
GAAGATTAATCGCGTATAGGCGGACCAAGTTATAGTCGAGCCGTTTCGAGTGAAATAGATTGAAGACGTCCTCGAACGCTATGAAGAAGATATCCGCGGGTCTTCATTGACGAAGTTCTGGTTGGACGGCACCTTGACCGAGAACACCGGGTAATTTGGATCCTTTTCTTTAAGAAGGACGCTCTCTTGATAATGAATAGAGTGCTGCAAAGGGAGCATTTGTCCACTTGCGAGGTGTTCCATGTCCGGAGGCAGTATAGGTTTACTAGCCTTCATGACACCGGGGCAAGCCATCCGGTGTAGGTGGTACCATGTCGTCGGCCCGGATCCTCTTAGGAGCAGGCCGGCTCGAAGATGCGCCCTTCTTGGCTCCTCTCTTCCTTCCCTTCTTCACTTGACCTACCGGGGGTGCTTGTGGTGCCGATGGTGGTGCTTCGGTGCCGGTGGTGCTTCCGAGGTTGCCGGGGTTGATTTGGGTGGATCCCCGATGATCGTCTTACGCAGCGTGTTAGGGCTGAAAACGGTAGCAGTGCTTGACTTGAGCTGGATTGCCGCCCTCCGTGAGGAGTGTCTTGAGAAAGACCCGTGAAGACCAGTGCGCCGCTTCGTGACCGTAGGGGGACGACTAAGTTGATCGCCGTGTGTGCGGAAGGCTTGTTCATCCATAGGAGGCATGTACATATCTTGGCTGCAGCGCCGTTGTTGATGTAGGCATCGATGTCATCATCATCATCTACATCATTGCCATCAAGTGGCGCCATGTCCCGGACCTTAGGTGGTGGCGGTTGCGATGCCGCCGCTTGGCGTACCGTGCGTCTAGTAGGCGGTCGTTGCGGTAGCGCTCCCAACAACCGTTTGTGGCGTCCGGTGGTGACGGCGATCGTCGGTTCCTTCCGGTGGCGGCGGCGACCGTCGGTTCCTTCGTGTAGTGGGGGCGGCGACCGCCGTTTCCTTAAGGGTGTCGTCGGCGTTGGCGATCTTGGGCCGGATGATAGGGGAGGTGGCGCCGGTGCTTCTCTTACAACTCGAAGACCCCCCCCCCCGCACGACATCCGGTTCTTCGGCCATTTCATAAGCCATGAGGTGCAATCCCCAAGGGACAAAACCTCGCCTTCTTCTCGTGCCCGGAGGTTGAAAGGGGGGATGGCGTAGCGGTACTCCGGCACTACCATTACCAACTTGACCTTCGCCACGTCTTCCGTCAATGTAGCGCCGTGCATAACGCGGGAAGCCATGACAAAGCCGCTAGCAACTTCCACCAACTTGCCGCCGGCTCCACCGTTTGCGTAAGTATGCATTGTTCATCCCGAGTCGTGGGCGCCATGTTGGGCATCGTGAGATGGCAAGTCACGAAAGGCATATATAGTTAAAGAAGATGACGCGAAGGAGTAACTAATGAGTTTACCTCCTTGATGGCGTCGATCTCGGCTACCGTCGATACAAGGGCGGCGGTTGGGGGCGTCGATGCGACCCGCCTGGAGCCGCGGCGGCGGCTGGAGCTGCGGCGGCGGCTCGGTGGAGCCCCGACGCCGGCGTCGGGTGGAGCGGCACCGTCGGCGACACGTGGAAGCTTGAGTTGCTGCCGCTAATGCTGGGCACATGTATCGGCCCCACTTGACCTCCCGCATTCCAAGCAGCCTAACCCCTCAATCAACCCGTGGGGATGATCTCGCCGGATCTTCTCGTCCAATAACTTGTTCATCATCTCCGTGTTCTCCACATGCTTTTCGGCCACCAGCCTTCTCTAGTGACTCCACCTTCTTCTTCAGCTCCCGAACCTCGGATTTATCCTTAGCCGATGACCTCCTCTCCAACTTTCTCGTCTTGGCATCCGATCCGTAGTACTCGGATAGCTTCATACTTGTGCCAAAGCCGGACACACGGCCAGCCGACGTCGGTGGCTTGTCTGGCTCCCTCTCCTTGTACTTGTTCATCGCCCCGTTGAAAGGCGTGTCCCACGGTTCCGTCGACCCCCGGGACGACGGGCCAGCCTTCGTCAACTCTTCATCCTTTAGACAAAGGAACTTAAGGTTAGCCCATTTGGCTTCATTGCCTAATAAGATGAGCGAAATAATATAGAACTATCCTTACCAGGTACTTCTCGAAACCCTTCACGTCTTCGTGATCCGTAATAAATTCCCCCGTCTTCCGCCTAAGTAGTAGCGGGACCGGACAAAGTTCCTAGCCCGTTCATCCCGGATTTTGTGCCGTGGGTTTTCTTTCCCGTACGTACCATCTCGGCATCCTCCTTGTCCCAAGTGGGCTGTTTTCCTCGGTAACCGCCGCTTCCGCAATGGTGGGTCCCTAAGTTCAAATCCCGCATTTTCTTCCCCAGGCGGTCCATTTTTTAACAACGTCACTTCCGTAAGTAAGACTTGAATGCATTAAAGTCTTCTAAGGAGAGCGACGGGTCTTTGCTACTTATCCTCTCCCAGCTTTCACCGGCCTCGATCTTTCCCTTCAGCCGGTTCTTCCAACTCTGCTCAAGGCGGTGCTCATCTTCGTGAGAGCTAAAGAGTCCACCTTCTTATTTAACGGCTCCGGGAACGTGTATCGTTGGTGAAGCTTCGGAGGAGGGATTGGGCGATAGCCTCGTTCTCCTTGCTTCGAGGTCCCGAGTTAGGATCGGCACGGCTTCACCGGACGATGCACCCTAGTTGCATGCCGTACCCTTTGGCAACCCACGAAGGCTCCAAGGGTAGGCCACTTTCGGAGACTACCGTGAAATGATCGGTGACGTTGGCGAGCACTTGCGGCCTCCGATCCCTCCTTGCGCCTCCTCGCCGTCCTCTTCTTCTTACCCTCCCGAGGGTTGCCGCCGCTATCACCTTCCGTGCGGTTGGCCGCGTTCTCTTCACCGGCCGTCTCTTCACCGGTCTGGGCGGCGTCGTCCCAGGTATCGTCATCGCCGCCGGTGTCGGCGGCGGCCCCCCGGCCCTCTCCCTCGGAGGCAGTGTCCCGGCCCTCTCCCTCGGAGGCGGCGTCCCGGCCCTCTTCCTCATCGTCGGGCGACTCGGCGGCGGCCTTCCGGGGCTGCTCGTAGCCCTCCCGTAAGTCCTTGTTGGCCTCTCTCGCTTCATCGTTCCGGCTCCCGGGCTTAGAAGTGTTGCCCGACATGTTTATTTGCACTTCATTAAAAAGAGGCAACAAGTTAGTACAAAAGTCAACCAGAAAATTCGGCATGACTTTTGCTAATTTTTCTACGTAGGAGTGCCCATTTCTCAACCGAAACGGAAGTTAATCAACGCTTCGGGAGAAATGGGCAACTCAATGAAATCCCTGCAAAAATATCCACCATATACACCATATATCCACCATATCCACCATATACACATATATCCACCATATCCACCATAAACCGTAAAACCCGGACATATATTGCCGGACATATATAGTTCCTATTTTTTTAACCCGGAGCACTACAACAAATTAACCTCGAAGCATCTACAATACATCAAACAAAACCTGGTGCATCAATACAAACTCGGCATTATTAACCTAGAGCATCAATACAACAAATATTATTAACCTGGAGCATCTACAACAAATTAACCCGGAGAATCTACAATACATCAAACAAAACCCGGAGCAATCACCTGGAGCACTACAACAAACCTGGAGCATCTTTTTAACCAACTCGTTAGCATATTTAGTGCAGCCAAGGCAAGTAGCTAATGACTTAGAAAAATGACTTCAATAGTAGGCAAGTAGCATTTCATTCAAAATCAACTAGGCAAGATCATTTCATGATTAGCTTGTTCATTTTTTCATTTGTATTAAAAAACCTAACAAATCCTAGCTAGCAAGTAGCAATAAAGAACATCAACATATAAAATTCCAGTAGATAATTAAATAGCAGAAGCTTGAGCATCATATGGAAATGCTAGTGTCTTCAAATGAAAATGCTATTACTCATAATTACTTAAATTTTTGGTAGATAATTACTTAAATTTAAAAAGGCAAGATATGCTTCTTCATAACCAAGAATACAAGCTTAAATTTAAAAAGGCAAGATATGCTTCTTCATAACCAAGAGCAAGCCAACCAAGTAGCTACCGCCAACATGTGAGCATGAGCATCATTTACAGTACAGAGAAACAACAACAACATTAGCTTGTTCATTTTTATTTTTATTCCCAAATAGTAGGTTGTAGCTTGTTCATTCAAATAGTAGGCAGTAGCTTTTTTATCTCTAAATTCAAACAAAGCAAGCATTTCATGTACTAGTAGCATTATTATCTTGAAACCCCAAGCAAGAATTCGGTATATCATGACATGTGACCAGAGAGCTACCGCCAACATATTCATGAAAGCATCATCCAATGCATTATTTGGGGGAAGCAAAATTGGGGTGCTATAGGATCATAGGCATTCATAGGTTTGGGAAGTGGCCCCTAGCATCACCAAGCTATTAAACCACAACCAAAGCATCAATCATCATAATCTACTAAGATTCAGATTATAATGGATATTTACCAACAATTACTTGGCATCCGGCCATTCATTCTATGCAAACAAATTGAATCATTATGAATACATAGTTCATCAATAAATAGTTCCAAGTAATTCATACCGACTCTCCGTTAACCCTCTTTTAAACATTTTCAAAATTCTTATCATCCGTCTAAATCAAAATTCATACCGACCATCAAATTTCTATTTGACTAACACATCAAAATTCATAAATTGAATGTCCACATAAGCTATAGCAAGCACTACATCAAAATTCATACTCGACCATCAAAATTCTATTTGACTATATGTATATGCAACATTGTCAATTGCTCAATCAAAATTAACTACATCACCAAGCAAGAAATTAAGCAAATTGAGAACCAAATTGAGAGGCAAGGGAGGGGCCGGGGCACAGGGGAGAGGGAGGGGCCGGGGCACAGGGGAGAGGGAGGGAGGCACAAGGGAGAGGGAGGGAGGCACAGGGAGAGGGAGGGATCTCACCGACGGCGGCGCTAGGCGGTGATGGCGAGCGCAGGCGATGGTCCTCCTCCTCCTCCTCCCCGCTGCCGCGGCGCGGGCGGGGTGGTCCTCCTCCTCCCCGCTCGCGGCGTGTGCGGGGTGGTCCTCCTCCTCCTCGCTCGCAGCGTGGGCGGGGTGGTCCTCCTCCTCCTCCTCTTCCTCCCCGCTCGGTGGTGCTAGGCGGCGGTGGCGAGTGCTAGGCGGCGGTGGAAGCTAGGGTTCGTCACGCGGATACGAATGGGGAAGAGAGAGATGGGGGGAAGAGCGAACCGTCATTTCACCAAGTCGTAGGCTCGTGGCGCACCTAGTTGTGCATGCGCCATAGAATTCCCACCTCGTGGCGCACCAAGCGGGACATGCGCCACGTAATTAAGGAATTCTATGGCGCATGCAGTACTAGGTGCGCCACAGTAATTTACCGACTTGGTAAACAAACCGGGCTAATGCTGTGTTCCGTCGTAAACACAAGATTAGCCCAAGGGTTAAGCCCACCGGTAGGCTTGGGTAACCCGTGTTCGAACCCCGGTTGCCCCTACTTTTTTCCTTTTTAAAAATGTTTTTGTTACATTTTCAAGAAACAACACAACATTTAATAATAATTACTAGAGATTTTCAATTACAAATTACTTGTCTCACACACACATGTTCTTGTCTCTCTCACACACACATGCATGTACTTGTCACACACACATACACCAAAAAAAGATCTTCTTCGTCCCGGCTCCGAGCTCTAGCGTCTCTTCGCAATCTTCTTGCCCTTTCGGTTGTTGGCGGTTGAATACTTTATACCGGCCACCTTGAGATTTCTTCGCGTGAATGGACAACCTTTAGAGGGTAGGGAGGTCTTCCTTCTTACTTTACTAGTAGTAGGCATGTCGAAGTGCCTCGTCGAATTCCTCCTCCATCTTCGGGTCACCGTTCTTGTCCAAGTCTTCCTCGTTGGCGTCTCCTTGCATTCCTATGATGCTCCTCTTGCCCCTCCTCACGACAACACGGCTAGGCCTCGACGGATCGGTGATGAAGAAGCATTGGTCAACTTGGCTACCGAGTACCCATGGCTCATTTTTCGCGGATGCGTTCTTCGATTTTGCATCGGGTATAACCATGGTTGTGAAATATCGGCCTTCTTTTTCGACCTTCTTGGCCCATCTCACACGAAACATTGGCACCGTCTCTCCACAGTAATTGAGCTCCCATATCTCCTCGATCCTTCCAAAAATCTTTCCTTGACATTAGTCTCGTCATCGGCGTATGACAAAGATAGTTACTCCCGAGTTTTGATTTTCACTATTTCTGTCCTTTTCCTCGGTGTAGAATCAGAATCGTTGATGTCGTACTCCCGATAGGTCCTTACGTTATGCGCGGGTCCCCGTGATAAGGTGTATATGAGTTTTTCATCTTCGGTAGAAGGCGTATTTCTCTCGTGCTTCAACCAGCTTGAGTTTGCTTGAACCAACGCGTGAAGCTGGAGTTGTGCTTTTTGGTTACGTCTCCCATCTTCCTCGCCGGCCCATATCGATGTAATTCTCGCTCGACCATGCTTTTGTGCTCTTGCACGAAAGGTTCGGTCAGTTTTAAGTGTTGTAGCGCGACCCGGTGAGCCCCGTCAAAGTCGTCGCGTCGATTTTCAATGCCGACATGGACCGAGCGGTAGCCCTCGCGGTGACCGACTCCGCCGAGCCTCCCGAGGTGCGTCCCGGGTGGTAGACCAACATGATCCTCGTCGTCCTCGGTGCTTAGATAATTCCGGCGTAAGGAGATGCACTCGTAGGTTAGAAACCCCTTGGCCATGCTTGCGTCTCGGACGGGCCCTATTGCGAACGTATCCTTTCATGACACCGTTCGCCTTTCGAAAGGCATCATGTTGTGGAGGAACGTTGGGCCGAGCTGCTTGATGTCTTCAACGACATGGAGAAGGAGATGGACGCATATATCACGAATGCAGTGCGGAAGTAAATCTCGAGCTCACATAGTATCACCACGATCTCATCCCGTAGCATCTTGAGCTGCCTCACGCCGATCGACTTCCCGGTGATAACGTCAAAAAGTTGCATAGGCCAAACAGCAGTATCACGGACGTGCTCGTCCATTATGCCTCGGATCGCAACGGGAAGTATCTCGCGTCATTAGCACGTGGCAATCGTGAGACTTCATCCCGGTGAACCTCTTCTTCGCTACGTCCAGTATATCTCGCTTATATTCCCCGAGTAACCGTGAGGAACTTTCACTCCTAGGAGGCACCTGAAAATCGCTCGAGCTCCTCCGGACTCGCTAGAAGCAGTGCAGCGGGAAGCCGCACCGCGTTCTTCTTAGCCCTTTACGGAGACGTTGAGTCCCTTCCGTCCGATCATCATCATCATCATCATCATCATCGTCGCGATCGGGGGCTTGAAGATCTTTCCCGATGCCAAAATGTTTAAGATCGTATCTTGCTTTCGGTCCATCCTTGGACTTCTCTCGAGTTGCAAAGAGTGCCAAGCGTACTCTCGGTAACGTTCTTCGTAATGTGCATGACATCGAGGCTGTGGGGCGTGTGGAGGACCTTCCAAGCACTCCAAGTCGTGGAAAACAGACCTCGCTTTCCATACACCGAGCAGCGGCTCGGCTTCGGTCGCTTCTTTCCCGCGCTGGGCACTCCTTCCAATTTTTCGAAGATCATCGATTTCTCGCGCCGCTCCTCGGCGTGGGGGTCCATCGGGCTCATCTTTACCATTGAACAGTATCACCGCGTTTTCTCCACGGTGATCCAAGCGAAGCCACCTTCGAGCACCCGGGTAGACGGTTTTCGAGGACCCGGGATCCCTTGGTAGTTGTAGATGCGGGGTATCGTCCATGCACTTCACACAGCTCGTTGAATCCGTGGCCCACCCGGGCGATACATATGCGTAACCAGGATAGTCCGTGACCGTCGTGATCAACGCGGCTCTCATATCGAAATAAGTTCTAGTGTAGGCGTCCCACGTACGGGGTGGCGTCTTCCACAACGTGTCTAACTCCTCTTTCAAGCAGCCCGAGATACAAATGCATGTCGACACCTGGTTGTTTCGGCCCCCGAATGAGAATACTCAGGTGTATGTACCTTTGCTTGGTGCACAGCCACGGGGGTAGGTTGTAAGGCCATACAAACACAGGCCAGTGTGCTATGCGTGCTACTCGGTTGCCGAACGGATTGAGTCCATCGGTGCTCATACCCAGCCTCGATGTTCCTTGCGTCGCCCCGAACCTAGGGAAGGCGATGTCCAATGTTTGCCACCGTCCAGCCGTCTCGAAGGGTGTGTCGCAGATATAGCCCATCTCCGGATCTTCTTCGGGCTTCGCCTTTCCTCGTGCCATTGCATGAGCTTTGCTTCCTTAGGGTCCACGAAATACCGCCGCGTACGGGGAGTGATAGGAAAGTACCATACCACCTTTCGAGGTACCTTCTTGTTCCCAACCTTGTACCGTCCGTGGCCACACACCGACATGTGGTTCTGTCCTTGTACTCGCACCTATAAATCACACAATCATTAATGCAGGCGTGGTATTTTTCGTGCGGTAGGTCAAGGGGACACACGACTTTCTTGGCCTCCTCGGTACTACTTGCCAATGTGTTCTCCTCCGGGAGACGATCGTGCCAGAATTTTAAGCTCTTGCTGAAGCTGGAATCGGTCCACTTGTTCTCGCGTCTTCATCCGCAGTAATCAAGCGTTACATGCAAGCGCGTATCCCGCGGACGACACCCAGAAAGATCGGAGTCATCCCGTCTTTCTCCATTTGCGACAGCTTGGCTCTCTCTCTAGCCGCAACTCTATCGTTGCTCGTCTCCCGGAGGAGCAGATCTTGAACATGAGAGTCCCGCAAGGCCGAAATTAGCGTGGTCGCGCCGGAATCTTCTTCTTCATCATGATGATGTTCTCCGCCGGCATCTTCTTCTTCATGATGATCTTCTCCGTCGACTTCTTCTTCATGATGATAGTCCCCGTCGGCATGATGATAGTCTTCTTCATGATGATAGTCATCTCGCTCGACATGGTCTTCATGCGCACCATTTGATGGGGCCGGCCGCGCCCGGTTGTCTTGCATGAAACCGCGCTCGCCAGGTGCTCCTCCAGCTTGTCCGGAATCGGGTTGATCCAGCGCCGAGTTTGCATGATCGACACGGACATCTTATCTCGGCGCCTATTGTTCCGAATCATGTCCTCCTTCGCGTCTATCTTGTATCTAGAGATTCGAGCGGAACTCATCGAGAGGACCATGCTTGCCTCGCAAATGGTATACATAGAACAGAAATTAGAACCGCACCAAATGCACACACATGCATGGGCCGTACCTCTCCTCAAGGTATTACATGGAGTGGAAAAATTCGGCATGACCTCTCCTCAAAGTAGGACATATGGGTAGTGCAAAACTTGCCGAAACGGAAATGAATCAACATTTCGGCAAACATCCATGCACCACACCGGCACACACACAAGCGCTTCACCCGCAACAAGCATCCATACACACGACGGCCACACAAGATCTACAAGCATATGCATGTCTCCTCCAAGCATATGTATGTCTCCTCCAACTACTCACCTTCTAGATTCGATACCGAGACGAGACCGCGATCGATGACTTCGAGAGGAGGAGAGAGTATGGAGAGCCTTCTCCTCAACTCCAATTAAGTATCAACCAAAGTAAGTGTAATAAATACCCAAGCAAGTGAAAAGTGGAGTCAAAATGGTATGAGAGAGAAGGGGGGACGAGCTAGATGGAGGAAGAAGAATGGCTTGTGTAGTGTGGTAGGTGGGAGGTTGCTCACTTTTGTAGATCTGGTTCGCACTCCCGTGGCGCACCAACCACGTGTGCGCCTACGTAACAGCTTATTTCGTGGCGCACCGAGCGCAAGTGCGCCACGTACACCTTATTTCCGTGGCGCACGCAAGACGCGTGCGCCACGTAATACCTTATTTTTGTGGCGCACCGTCGCCGTGCGCCACGAAGAAGTATCTTCGTGGCGCACCGAGGTTTGTGCGCCATAGAAATTGTAAAACCAATGATTGGGGGTGACAGGTGTGGGGCCCACCAGTTTTTGTGGCGCACGGTTTAGTAGTGCGCCACAAAATTAAGTTATTTCGTGGCGCACCGAGCTTCGTGCGCTCACTGAATAGCTTTCGTGGCGCACCGCAAAACGGTGCGCTACGTAACCAAGCTTCGCCTACAAGGGTTTTCCTACCAGTGTGGGGCGACGATCTCCTCCAATTCCCCGTCCCGGTGGAGTGCCGCAACGGAGACTTCCGGCTCCCCGAGACGCGAGTTTCGCGATGTGGCGGCGTCTTCCGGGAGGGTTTTCCGGCGACTTCGACCCTCTCCCCGTGCGTTTAGGTCGAAGGCAATAAGTAGTCCGAAAGAGGTTGCCGGGGGTCGACCGAGGCCGCCACACACCAGGGCCGCGCGGGCCCCTCCGCGGGCCGCGCGGCCTAGTGTGTGGGGCCCTCGTGCCCCCCACCCGGCTCGCCCTTCGGCTCCGCCAATACGCCCGGGGAAAATAGGACCTTCTCGCATAAATTCCGAGAATTTTCCCCGAAAGTTGAATTTCGGCAACAAAACGAGACACTGTATCAGCTCTCGCTGTGTGTCAGCCGTTAGTCCGTGTTAGTTGCATCCAAAATACACAAATTAGAGGCAAAACAATAGCAAAAGTGTTCGGGAAAGTAGATACGTTTTGGACGTATCACTTACCTTTTCATTTTCATATTTTAAACTTGTTTAAATCATTGTCAAGCCTAGGATTTGACCAAGATTCAAATGGGCATAAAATTAAAAAAGATCAGAAAAATGAAAAACAAAAGCACATAGTCTTCTTATGTCACATATATATATAGTAAGCATTCAAAAGTTGATAAACAAGGTCTAGACATATTCAAATAAGACAAATCATGTATCTACCCCTAATTAACCCTAAACTCTGTCTTATGAAGTCAAGCATGAGGAGAAGTGGTTTTTGGTTTCAAACATGGAAATTTCAAAAACCTCCCAAAAGCTTCATTTTAGAGTGACTAAGAAGGATCCATGCTTACCTTTTCATTTTCATGTTTTAAACTTGTTTAAATCTTGCTCAAACCTAGGATTTGACCAATATTCAAATGGGCATAAAATAAAAAAATAAAAAAAAACAAAGCACATAGTCTTCTTATGTCATATAGTAAGCATTCAAGTTCATAAGCAAGGTCTAGACATATTCAAACCAGGCAAATCATGTACCCACTAACCCTAAACTCTATCTTAATTATATATGAAGTCAAGCATGAAGCAGAGAAGTGTGGTTTTGGGTTTCAAACATGGAAATTTCAAAAACCTCCCAAAAGCTTCATTTTAATTAGACTGACTGGTTAATTAAGAAGGATCCAGGATTAATTACCTTTTCATTGTCATGTTTTAAACTTGTTTAAATCTTGGTCGAATCTAGGACTTGACCAAGATTCAAATGTGCATAAAATAAAAAAATAGAAAAATGAAAACCCAAAGCGCACATAGTCTTCTTATGTCATATAGTAAGCATTAAAGTTGGTAAACAAGGTCTAGACATATTCAAACTAGAAAAATCATGTATCTACCCCCTAACCCCTAAACTATGTCTTATGAAGTCAAGCAAGAAGAGAAGTGGTTTTGGGTTTCAAACATGGAAATTTCAAAAACCTCCCAAAAACTTCATTTTAGGGTGACTAAGAAGGATACAGGCTTCCCTTTTCATTTTCATGTTCTATACTTGTTTAAATCTTGGTCAAACCTAGGATTTGACCAAGATTCAAATGTGCATGAAAATTCCAAATAAAAAACAGAAAAATGAAAAACCAAAGCACATGGTTTTCTTATGTCATATAGTAAGCATTAAAGTTGATAAACAAGGTCTAGACATATTCAAACAAGAAAAATCATGTATCTACCCCCTAACCCTAAACTTTGTCTTATGTAGTCAAGCATGAAGAGAAGTGGTTTTGGGTTTCAAATATGGAAATTTCAAAAACCTATCAAAAGCTTCATTTTAGAGTGACTGACTAAGAAGGATTCATGCTTACCTTTTCATTTTCATATTTTAAACTTTTTTAAATCATTGTCAAGCCTAGGATTTGACCAAGATTTAAATGGGCATAAAATTAAAAAAAATCAGAAAAATGAAAAACCTCCCAAAAGCTTCATTTTAATTAGACTGACTAGTTAATTAAGAAGGATCCAGACTTAATTACCTTTTCATTTTCACATGTTAAACTTGTTTAAATCTTGCTCAAACCTAGGATTTTACCAAGATTCAAATGGGCACAAAAGTTCAGACAAAAAATCTAAAGAAGGAAAAACCAAACCACATAGCCTTCTTATGTCATATAGTAAGCATTCAAGTTGATAAACAAGGTTTAGACATATTCAAACCAGACAAATCATGTATCTACCCCCTAACCCTAAACTCGGTCTTATGAAGTCTAGCATGAAGAGAAGTTTTTTTGGGTTTCAAACGTTTAAGCCAAAAGCCCCATTTCAAATATTTCAAACTTATTCAAATTTGGTTCAAATTTGAAAGACATACAAGTTATAGCACACATAGTGCATACACGTTCACACATACTGCACTAGATGCTAACCCTATAGTTTGAGGCCATTGGATGAGGTCTAAAAAATTCTTGGATTAGAAATGGGGTTGTTCGAACCCCGTAGTTGGATTTTTTTGAACCTTGATTTGTAGAACTGGGCAAAACCCTAGTTTAACATGAAGAGTATTACTATGCAGCACATGTGTGTTTGCCCGTCGAGTGAAACTCGGAGGAAGAGGGATCACTCGGAAGGAGAGAAGAAGGGAGAGAATTATGGTGTCTCCCCTTTTTCGGGTGATGATGTTGACTGTTGTGCAGGGTTTGTCAGTGAGCAGGAGGAGCGAGCGAGCGAGCGAGTCGAGCGAGGCCGAGAATGAGAGAGATTTGTTTTTTTTGTGAGTGGGACAACCGAAGGGTCCAGAAGGACCCACAGACTCCCAATACACATCCTGATGCGTCTTCTCTTGACAAAGAAAATGGCTGGGAGTTTGCGTACCTATTGCACGTGACTTGTGCTCACTGAAGTGTGGGACCTCACGCATGGGAACCACACGTAAGTGACAAACCTGTTGGTGTAAAAACTCGGTTGATTATTACAGTGCATTAGAACAAAGTTTCCTATGGATTCAAGGGTTGGAAATCCAAGTTAACTCATTTACATGACATTATTTTTTCCATGAAGCAGAGTTAATACACCTATCAATTGGTACATTTTGGAGTGATTAAGAAGGAACCAGGCTTACTTATTCGTTTTCACGTGTAAAACTTGTCTAAATCTTGGTCAAACCAAATTGGCAGAAAATTCAAAAAAAAAGAAAAAAGAAAAACCAAAGCACATAGTCTTGTATGTCATATAGTAAGCATTAAAGTTGATAAACAATGTCTAGACATATTCAAACCATACAAATCATGTATCTACCCCCTAACCCCTAAACTATGTCTTATGAAGTCAAGCATGAAGAGAAGTGGTTTTGGGTTTCAAACATGGATATTTCAAAAACCTCCAAAAAACTTTATTTTAGAGTGACTAAGAAGGATACATGCTTCCTTTTTCATTTTCATGTTTTAAACTTGTTTAAATATTGGTCAAACCTAGGATTTGACCAAGATACAAATGGGCACAAAAAAATTAAAAAAAAATGAAAAACAAAAGCACATAGTCTTCTTATGTCATATTGTAAGCATTCAAGTTGATAAACATGGTCTAGATATATCCAAACCAGAAAAATCATGTATGTACCCCCTGTCGATCTTATGAAGTCTAGCATGAAGAAAAGTCGTTTTTGGGTTTCAAACATGGAAATTTCAAGAACATCCCAAAAGCTTCATTTTAGAGCGACTAAGAAGGATCCAGGCTTACCTTTCCATTTTCATGTTTTAAACTTGTTTAAATCTTAGTCAAATCTAGGACTTGACCAAGATTCAAATGGGCATAAAATAAAAAAATAGAAAAATGAAAAACTAAAGCGCACATAGTCTTCTTATGTCATATATATAGTAAGCATTAAAGTTGGTAATTAAACAAGGTCTAGACATATTCAAACTAGACAAATCATGTATCTACCCCTAACCCCTAAACTCTGTCTTATGAAGTCAAACATGAAGAGAAGTGGTTTTGGGTTTCAAACATGGAAATTTCAAAAACCTCCCAAAAACTTCATTTTAGGGTGACTAAGAAGGATACAGGCTTCCCTTTTCATTTTCATGTTCTATACTTGTTTAAATCTTGGTCAAACCTAGGATTTGACCAAGATTCAAATGTGCATCAAAATTAAAAAAAAATTAAGAAAAATGAAAAACCAAAGCACATAGTTTTCTTATGTCATATAATAAGCATTAAAGTTGATAAACAAGGTCTAGACATATTCAAAAAAAGAAAAATCATGTATCTACCCCCTATCCCTAAACTTTGTCTTATGTAGTCAAGCATGAAGAGAAGTGGTTTTGGATTTCAAATATGGAAATTTCAAAAACCTATCAAAAGCTTCATTTTAGAGTGACTAAGAAGGATCCATGCTTACCTTTTCATTTTCATATTTTAAACTTGTTTAAATCATTGTCAAACCTAGGATTTGACCAAGATTTGAATGGGCATAAAATTTAAAAAATCAGAAAAATGAAAAACAAAAGCACATGGTCTTCTTATGACACATATATATATCGTAAGCATTCAAAAGTTGATAAACAAAGTCTAGACATATTCAAATAAGACAAATCATGTATCTACCCCTAACCCTAAACTCTGTCTTATGAAGTCAAGCATGAAGAGAAGTGGTTTTTGTTTTCAAACATGGAAGTTTCAAAAACCTCCCAAAAGCTTCATTTTAGAGTGACTAAGAAGGATCCAACCTTACCTTTTCATTTTCATGTTTTAAACTTGTTGAAATCTTGGTCAAACCTAGGATTTGACCAATATTCAAATGGGCATAAAATAAATAAAATTAATAAAATTAAAAACCAAAGAACATAGTCTTCTTATGTCATATAGTAAACATTCAAGTTCATAAACAAGATCTAGACATATTCAAAGCAGACAAATCATGTACCCTCCTAACCCTAAACTCTGTCTTAATTATATATGAAGTCAAGCATGAAGCAGAGAAGTGTGGTTTTGGGTTTCAAACATGGAAATTTCAAAAACCTCCCAAAAGTTTCATTTTAATTAGACTGACTGGTTAATTAAGAAGGATCCAGGATTAATTACCTTTTCATTGTCATGTTTAAACTTGTTTAAATCTTGGTCAAACCTAGGATTTGACCAAGATTCAAATGAGCATAAAAATTTAGAAAAAATCGAAAGAATGAAAAACCAAAGCACATAGCCTTCTTATGTCATATAGTAATTATTCAAATTGATAAACATGGTCTAGACATATTCAAACCAGAAAAATCATGTATCTACCCCTAACCCTAAACTCTGTCTTATGAAGTCAAGCATGAACAGAAGTGGTTTTGGGTTTCAAACATGGTACATTCAAGAACCTCCCCAAAAGCTTCATTTTAGGGTTTCTAAGAGAAGGATCCAGACTTACCTTTTCATTTTCACATGTTAAACTTGTTTAAATCTTGCTCAAACCTAGGATTTACCAAGATTCAAATGGGCATAGGAATCAAAAAATGAAATAACAATGCACATAGTCCTCTTATGTCATATAGTAAGCATTCAAGTTGATAAACAAGGTCTAGACATATTCAAACCAGACAAATCATGTATCTACCCCCTATCGACCCTAAACTTCGTCTTATGAAGTCAAGGATGAAGAGAAGTGGTTTTGGGTTTCAAACATGGAAATTTCAAAAACCTCCCAAAAGCTTCATTTTAGAGCGACTAAAGGATCGTTGCTTATCTTTTCATTTTCATGTTTTAAACTTATTTAAATATTGGTCAAACCTAGGATTTGACCAAGATTCAAATGGGCATAAAAATTCAGACAAAAAATCTAAAGAATGAAAAACCAAAGCACATAGCCTTCTTAATTATGTCATATAGTAAACATTCAAGTTGATAAACAAGGTCTAGACATATTCAAACCAGAAAAATCATGTATCTACGTACCCCTAACCCTAAACTATGTCTTATGAAGTCAAGCATGAAGAAAAGTGGTTTTGGGTTTCAAACATGCATGGAAATTTCAAGAACCTCCCAAAAGATTCATTTTAGAGTGACTACGAAGGATCCATGCTTACACCTTTTCATTTTCATGTTTTAAACTTGTTTAAATCCTGGTCAAACCTGTGATTTGACCAAGATTCAAATGGGCATAAAATTCAAAAAAATAGATAAATGAAAAACCAAAGCACATAGTCTTCTTATGTCATATAGTAAGCATTCAAGTTGATAAACAAGGTCTAGACATATTGAAACCAGACAAATCATGTATCTACCCCTATCCCTAAACTTTGTCTTATGAAGTCTAGCATGAAAAGAAGTGGTTTTGGGTTTCAAACATGAAAATTTCAAAAACCTCCCAAAAGCTTCATTTTGGATTGACTAAGGAGGATCCAGGCTTACTTTTTCATTTTCATGTTTTAATCTTGTTTAAATCTAGGTCAAACCTAGGATTTGACCAAGATTCAAATGGACATAAAAAATCAACTGTTTACAATAGCACACAAAATAAACATGAAATTACATCTAAATCCCTAACTTTTACATGGAGGACCCCAGGCTGAAAGCAAGAAATACGATCGGGTCTTGAACCTTGATGCGTCTTCTCTTGACAAAGAAGATCGCTGGGAGTTTGCCTACGTACAACACGTCACTTGTGCTCACTGAAGTGTGGGACCTGACGCATGGGCAACACACGTAAGTGACATGGATTCAAGGGTAGGGAAGCCAAGAGAAAAAAACGAGAATTTAGACAAAAATAACCCAATCTTGCTAGTATGTCGAAAGTTTGTTTTTCCCAATCTTTTTGACTTTGGGTTATTTCGTCTATTTTGCCGAAAAAACGAGGACGAGAGACCGGAGACGAGTTGAGGATTTCTGGTGTCAGACTGGAAACAGTGATGCATCTAGCTTCAGAGTACGTCAGATTAAGACTTCCTGAGCAACACTAGTCTGACGTAAGTACAGTGTATACAGACAAGACAGGGACCCGACATTGCTACCCACGTCCCTCTGCGCCCCTTCAAAGAAATCATACTCCGTACTAGAATCTCGAATCGTAGGAATTAGTCTGACACGATTTCTGATTGTTTAATTCATAGGATTGCAATTTTCAGAATTCATTGACAATACATTTTTATATAAAAACAAAAAATCCTTCAGGGCTCCTTTGATTCATAGGATTTGCATAGGAATTGTGTAGGATTTGGTTCCTATGGAAAAATTTCCTATACATGTTGTTTGATTCATAGGAATATATCCTATAGAAAAATTCCTATGGAAATCTTGTGTAGTGTAATTCCTATAGGAAAAAAACATTAGCTCATACCTCATGAAAAATTCCTTTGCTTCAATCAAACACACTTCATCTTCATATGGGATTCAAATAGACATTCCATTCTAATCCTATGACTTTCCTATTCCTATGCTTTTTCTATCCTTTGAATCAAAGGAGCCCTCATTGTGTAACCGTATGTTATTATTTCTTTTGGTTTTCACACGTAATCAAACGTTATTGGATCCAAATACCGTTGTTTCTCAATCCTATATATTTGGAGATGATCATCACTCTCTAATCATACAATTTTCATATTCCCGCACTTTGAAAATCTTGCGAATAATCAAAGCAGCCAAAATTTATGGTGTGTATTGTATATGTTTATGGCATGCTTAGTTTCATCGAATATTGTATGGTTGCATCGCGGGGAAACCACTTGAATTTAGATTAATTGTTGCATGTTTGTTTGTGGTGTGACCAACTGCTTTTGCAACGAAACACCCCCCCCCCCACCATGCACGCATTGTTTGGGTCGCATGCATGATGTGTACAAAATGTTAAAATAGAAATAATGTAGGAATTGAATATGATTGCATGTTGAATTAATCCTATATGAAAGAAATCACACAAATTTGAATTGCATGTTCTTTGGTTGTAGTGCTACACAAAAAACATGTGAATTAGTATGAATTATCATGTATTCAAGAATCAAAGGAGCCACTGAGATTTGAATCCCACAAAATTTCTATGAATTTTCTTCGAACCAAACAATCCCAACAAGATTCCTAAGGAATATAATACAACGAATCAAACGGCTTCCCGTTGTTGGAATATTTCCTTAGGCCATCAATCCTATAGAAACTATATGATCCAGTTTCAGCGACAATCTGGTCGATGTAGGCTCGAGGAGGCCAATTGTATATATATGTTTGGACCCGGTTGGTTGAGTGATCATGCTCGTGACATCCAGCCTGAAAGGTAAAATTCGGGCAAGGCCAGCGTGACGCCACAATACTTTTGAAATATTCAAAAGCGCGTAATATTTGTGAAATTTTAATAATAGCTACTACTTATGTGATTTTTTTTTGCTCATACGCTTATTGGGGGTAGGCTAACCTTAATGGCCTCCTCAAGATCCCTACCTCTACCAAGGTTTCCCGAGTTCATCCACCTCGACGGGTTCCTTGCCACTTCGACCATGTTGTGGGCCTCATTTCGGGTTCCCGTACCACGACCAGTCCTTTTCAGGAGTCCCGAACCCGATGCCATAATATTTGTTTGAAAAAAATTCAAGACCGCACAATATTTGTTGAAATAAATGAATAAGCATTTTTAAATAGCTAAATAAAAGAAGTATGAATTTTGAAAAATCTATTTTTTCTAAAACATTAATTGGAGCATTGACATGTTGAACCCACTTGTCGATTTTGCTATCAACATGAGTAACTAGCTGATTAGATAACGAAGTGGTGAAATTTGCAACA
Source organism: Lolium rigidum (assembly GCF_022539505.1). Taxonomy (NCBI): domain Eukaryota; kingdom Viridiplantae; phylum Streptophyta; class Magnoliopsida; order Poales; family Poaceae; genus Lolium; species Lolium rigidum. The sequence goes on along the minus strand of NC_061509.1, from coordinate 292,863,038 downwards.
TATTAGACCACCACATGGTGGAAACTGCAAAAAAAATGTCCAAGTGGTGGTTTGTGCAACATATAGAGCAGTACAGTATATGGTAGTACAAGATGAATGTGACCGCCGTGGGCCCGTGGTAATATATCATGATGATGGCAAAGGATCTTTTCTCTCGCTGAAACTGTCCGAGCTGATTTGATGAGACAAAATACAGCTCCACGGCGTGCAAGGACAGCTATACAGTACATTAGCTTCTTCTCGGGTCACACGCCTTCACGACAGGTGCAGTAAGTGCAGCAGAGACCAGAGAGAGAAGGCACGCCCGTAGTACTCGTATATCTATTTCAATTCAAATTGTTTTTTTGCCTGCCTCTCCATCTTCTTCATCTCCATATTCTCTGGCAACCCCGCCTACACCAGCAGCCCCCGCACCACCGCCGCCATGCCTTTTTCGGATCATCTCGAGCCACCTGTTTGATGGTACTAGTAGGAGTTGTGGACTTTTATCCATATCGCTCTACCAGCTGCCGCTCGCACTGTCCTCCAATACCTCATACCCAAACGCCAGCGTCCCACTCCCACACCCCCACACCCACTTGACCGCATCCTTCCAATGGCGAGTTCGATCAATGAGAGTGGCAGTTCTTGGGTGTTTCCTGATGGCCCCCTTGAAGAAATCGCATCCCGATGCGATGCCATCACCGCCGCGAGCCTCGTCGGTTCATGCAAGTTTTATCATGATTCAGCAAAACAAAGTGTAGCTCTGCCTGCATCTCAGCCGTTTGGCGTGCCCTGTGTTCTTCATACTCACCAAACTCAGGTACCGTCCGCGCACAATCCCTTCTCCCGAGTCGTCAAGTTCAAGCAGCAGGGTGCGCAGAAGGGCGAGCAGCAGGATTCGAAAGAGCGCAAGGGTACATTGTGCCAACTGACGCCGCTGGACAGGATCTCTTCCGATGCCGTGATTCCAGATGGTTGTACGGGCTTGTGGGCAGGCGCGAATGGAGATTGGATGGCCCTTCTTGGCTTCCCCTGGAATTGGGAGCTTGTCAATGTGTACATGATGCGTGTAGTTAACACGTCCGTTGGGAACCCCAAGAGGAAGGTGTGATGCGCACAGTAGCAAGTTTCCCTCAGTAAGAAACCAAGGTTTAATCGAACCAGTAGGAGTCAAGAAGCACGTTGAAGGTTGATGGTGGCGGAATGTAGTGCGGCGCAACACCAGGGATTCCGGCGCCAACGTGGAACCCGCACAACACAATCACGGAACTTTGCCCCAACGTAACGACGAGGTTGTCAATCTCACCGGCTTGCTGTAAACAAAGGATTAGATGTATAGTGTGGTTGATGATGGTTGTTTGCAAAGAACAAGTAAAGAACAATTGCAGTAGATTGTATTTCGGATGTAAAGAATAGGACCGGGGTCCACAGTTCACTAGTGGTGTCTCTCCCATAAGATAGCGAGATGTTGGGTGAACAAATTACAGCTTGGGCAATTGACAAATAAAGAAGGCATAACAATGCACATACATATATCATGATGAGTACTATGAGATTTAATCGGGGCATTACGACAAAGTACATAGACCGCTATCCAAGCATGCATCTATGCCTAAAAAGTCCACCTTCGAGTTATCATCCGAACCCCTCCAGTATTAAGTTGCAAGCAACAGACAATTGCATTAAGTATGGTGCGTAATGTAATCAACACAAATATCCTTAGACAAAGCATCGATGTTTTATCCCTAGTGGCAACAAGCACATCCACAACCTTAGAACTTTATGTCACCGTCCCGCATTTAATGGAGGCATGAACCCACTATCGAGCATAAATACTCCCTCTTGGAGTTACAAGTATCAACTTGGCCGGAGCCTCTACTAGCAACGGAGAGCATGCAAGAACATAAACAACATATATGATAGATTGATAATCAACTTGACATAGTATTCAATATTCATCGGATCCCAACAAACACAACATGTAGGATTACAAATAGATGATCTTGATCATGATAGGCAGCTCACAAGATCTAACATGATAGCCCAATGAGGAGAAGACAACCATCTAGCTACTGCTATGGACCCATGGTCCAGGGGTGAACTACTCACACATCGATCCGGAGGCGATCATGGCGATGAAGAGACCTCCGGGAGATGATTCCCCTCTCCGGCAGGGTGCCGGAGGCGATCTCCTGAATCCCCCGAGATGGGATTGGCGGCGGTGGCGTCTCTGGAAGGTTTTTCGTATCGTGGCTCTCGGTACTGGGGGTTTCGCGACGGAGGCTTTAAGTAGGCGGAAGGGCAGGTCAGGGGGCCACACGAGGGCCCCACACAACAGGCCGGCGCGGCCAAGGGCCGGGCCGCGCCGCCCTAGTGTGGCATCGCCTCGTGGCCCCACTTCGTAAGTCCTCCGGTCTTCTGGAAGCTTCGTGGAAAAATAGGCCCCTGGGCGTTGATTTCGTCCAATTCCGAGAATATTTCCTTACTAGGATTTCTGAAACCAAAAACAGCAGAAAACAGCAACTGGCTCTTCGGCATCTCGTCAATAGGTTAGTGTTGGAAAATGCATAATAATGACATATAATATGTATAAAACATGTGAGTATCATCAATAAAGTAGCATGGAACATAAGAAATTATAGATACGTTTGGGACGTATCTAGCATCCCCAAGCTTAGTTCCTACTCGCCCTCGAGTAGGTAAACGATAACGAAGATAATTTTTGAAGTGACATGCTATCATAATCTTGATCATACTATTGTAAAGCATATGAGATGAATGCAGCGATTGGAAGCAATGATGAAGATAATGAGTAAACAAATGAATCATATAGCAAAGACTTTTCATGAATAATACTTTCAAGACAAGCATCAATAAGACTTGCATAAGAGTTACTCATAAAGCAATAAGTTCAAAGTAAAGGTATTGAAGCAACACAAAGGAAGATTAAGTTTCAGCAGTTGCTTTCAACTTCAACATATTTATCTCATGGATAATTGTCAACACAAAGCAATATAACAAGTGCAATAGGTAAACATGTAAGAATCAATGCACACAGTTGATACAAGTGTTTACTTCTGGGATAGAAAGAATAGGTAAACTGACTCAACAATAAAGTAAAATAAAGGCCCTTCGCAGAGGGAAGCCTGGATTACTATATTTGTGCCAGAGCTTTTCATTTTGAAAACAAGAAACAATTTTGTCAACGGTAGTAATAAATCATATGAGTTATGTATAAGATATCTTATAAGTTGCAAGCCTCATGCATAATATACCAATAGTGCCCGCACCTTGTCCTAATTAGCTTGGATTAACACGGATTATCATTGCATAGCATATGTTTCAACCAAGTGTCACAAAGGGGTACCTCTATGCCGCCTGTACAAAGGTCTAAGGAGAAAGCTCGCATTGGATTTCTCGCTTTTGATTATTCTCAACTTAGACATCCATACCGGGACAACATAGACAACGAGATAATGGACTCCTCTTTAATGCATAAGCATTCAACAACAGATTAATATTCTCATAAGAGATTGAGGATTAATTGTCCACACCGAAACTTCCACCATGAATCATGGCTTTAGTTAGCGGCCCAATGTTCTTCTCTAACAGTATGCATACTCAAACCATTTGATTGTGAGAACCGCCCTTACTTCAGACAAGACGAACATGCATAGCAACTCACATGATATTCAACAAAGGTAAAATAGTTGATGGCGTCCCCAGAAACATGGTTACCGCTCAACAAGCAACTTAATAAGAAATAAGACACATAAGTACATATTCTTCACCACGATAGTTTTTAAGGCTATTTGTCCCATGAGCTATATATTGCAAAGGCAAAGAATAGAAGTTTTAAAGGTAGCACTCAAGTAATTTGCTTTGGAATGGCGGAGAAATACCATGTGGTAGGTAGGTATGGTGGACACAAATGGCATAGTTATTGGCTCAAGGATTTGGATGCACGAGAAGAATTCCTCTCAATACAAGGCTAGGCTAGCAAGGTTGTTTGAAGCAAACTCAAGTATAAAAGTTGCAGCAAAGCTCACATATGAACATATTGTAACTATTATAAGACTTTACATTGTCTCCTTGTTGTTCAAACACCTCAACCGAGAAAATATCTAGACTCTAGAGATCAATCATGCAAACCAAATTTTAACAAGCTCTATGTAGTTATTCATTAATGAGTACAAGGTACATGATGCAAGAGCTTAAACAAGATCTATATGAGCACAACAATTGCCAAGTATCACATTATTCAAGACATTAAACCATTTACCACATGCAGCATTTTCCGTTTCCAACCATATAACAATGAATGAAATAGTCCAACTTTCGCAATGAACATTAAAGATGAAGCTAAGAACATATGTGTTCATACGAAACAGCGGAGCGTGTCTCTCTCCCAAACAAAGAATGCTAGGATCCGATTTTATTCAAACAAAACAAAAATAACAACAAACAGACGCTCCAAGAAAAGCACATAAGATGTGACGGAATAAAAATATAGTTTCACTAGAGGAACCTGATAAGTTGTCGATGAAGAAGGGATGCCTTGGGCATCCCCAAGCTTAGACGCTTGAGTCTTCTTAAAATATGCGGGGATGAACCACGGGGCATCCCCAAGCTTTGACTTTTCACTCTTCTTGATCATATTGTATCATCCTCCTCTCTTGACCCTTGAAAACTTCCTCCACACCAAACTCGAAACAAACTCATTAGAGGGTCAGTGCATAATTCATATTTCAGAGGTGACATAATCATTCTTAACACTTCTGAACATTGCACAAAGCTACTGAAACTTAATGGAACAAAGAAATCCATCAAACATAGCAAAACAGGCAATGCGAAATAAAAGGCAGAATCTGTCAAAACAGAACAGTCCGTAAAGACGAATTTTAAAGTGGCACCAGACTTGCTCAGATGAAAATGCCCAAATTTAATGAAAGTTTCGTACATATCTGAGGATCACGCACGTAAATTGGCAGATTTGTTTGATTTTTCTACAGAGACTACTGCCCAAATTCGTGACAGCAAGAAATCTGTTTCTGCGCAGTAATCCAAATCTAGTATTGACTTTACTATCAAAGACTTTACTTGGCACAACAATGCGATAAAATAAAGATAAAGAGAGGTTGCTACAGTAGTAACAACTTCCAAGACTCAAATATAAAACAAAAGTACTGTAGTAAAAACATGGGTTGTCTCCCATAAGCGCTTTTCTTTAATGCCTTTCAGCTAGGCGCAGAAAGTGTGCATCAAGTATTATCAAGAGATGAAGCAGCGACATCATAATTTGTTCTAATAATAGAATCATAAGGTAACTTAATTCTCTTTCTAGGGAAGTGTTCCATACCTTTATTGAGAGGAAATTGATATTTAATATTATCTTCCTTCATATCAATAGTAGCACCAACAGTTCGAAGGAAAGGTCTTCCCAATATAATGGGACAAGATGCATTGCATTCAATATCCAAGACAACAAAATCAACGGGGACAAGGTTATTGTTAACTATAATGCGAACATTATCAATCCTCCCCAAAGGTTTCTTTATAGCATTATCAGCAAGATTAACATCCAAATAACAATTCTTCAATGGTGGCAAGTCAAGCATATCATAAATTTTCTTAGGCATAACAGAAATACTTGCGCCAAGATCACATAAAGCATTACAATCAAAATCGTTGACCCTCATCTTAATGATAGGCTCCCAACCATCTTCTAACTTTCTAGGAATAGAGGTTTCAAGTTTTAGTTTCTCTTCTCTAGCTTTTATGAGAGCATTTGTAATATGTTTTGTAAAGGCCAAATTTATAGCACTAGCATTGGGACTTTTAGCAAGTTTTTGTAAGAACTTTATAACTTCAGAGATGTGACAATCATCAAAGTCTAAATCATTATGACCTACAGCAATGGAATCATTGTCCCCAACATTTTGAAAAATTTCAGCAGTTTTATCAGTTTCAGCAGTTTTAGCAGTTTCAGGCAATTTTGCACGCTTTGCACTAGGAGTAGAAACATTGCCAACACCAATTATTTTACCATTGATAGTAGGAGGTGTAGCAACATGTAAATCATTATCATTACTAGTGGTGGTAATAGTCCAAACTTTAGCTACATTGTTCTCTTTAGCTAGTTTTTCATTTTCTTCTCTATCCCACCTAGCACGCAATTCAGCCATTAATCTTGTATTCTCATTAATTCTAACTTGGATGGCATTTGCTGTAGTAACAATTTTATTGTCAATATCCTTATTAGGCCCCACTTTCAATTTTAAAAGATCAACATCAGAGGCAAGTCTATCAACACTAGAGGCAAGAATATCGATTTTATCAAGCTTTTCCTCAACAGATTTGTTAAAAGCAGTTTGTGTACTAATAAATTCCTTAAGCATGGCTTCAAGACCAGGGGGTACACTCCTATTATTGTTGTAAGAATTCCCATAAGAATTACCATAACTATTACCATTAGCAGTAGGATATGGCCTATAGTTGTTACCAGAATTATTCCTATAAGCATTGTTGTTGAAATTATTATTTTTAATGAAGTTCACATCAACATGTTCTTCTTGGGCAACCAATGAAGCTAAAGGAACATTATTAGGATCAACATTAGATCTACCATTCACAAGCATAGACATAATAGCATCAATCTTATCACTCAAGGAAGAGGTTTCTTCAACAGAATTTACCTTCTTACCTTGTGGAGCCCTTTCAGTGTGCCATTCAGAGTAATTTATCATCATATTATCAATAAGCTTTTTTGCCGCCCCCAAAGTGATGGACATAAAGGTACCTCCAGCAGCTGAATCCAATAGGTTCCGCGAAGAAAAATTCAATCCTGCATAAAAGGTTTGCATGATCATCCAAGTAGTCAGTCCATGGGTTGGGCAATTCTTTACAAAAGATTTCATTCTCTCCCATGCTTGAGCAACATGTTCATTATATAATTGCTTAAAATTCATTATGCTACTTCTCAAAGATATAATTTTAGCGGGAGGATAATATCTACCAATAAAAGCATCCTTACATTTAGTCCATGAATCAATACTATTCTTAGGCAAAGATAGCAACCAATCTTTAGCTCTTCCTCTTAAGGAGAAAGGAAACAATTTTAATTTTATAATATCACCATCTACATCCTTATACTTTTGCATTTCACATAATTCAACAAAATTATTAAGATGGGCAGCAACATCATCAGAACTAACACCAGAAAATTGCTCTCTCATAACAAGATTCAGTAAAGCAGGTTTAATTTCAAAGAATTCTGCTGTAGTAGTAGGTGGAGTAATAGGTGTGCATAGGAAATCATTATTATTTGTGTTTGTGAAGTCACACAACTTAGTGTTTTCAGGAGTATTCATTTTAACAGTAGTAAATAAAGCAAACTAGATACACTACTAGGAAAAGGCTTATTGCCGGCGCACCAAAATGGGCTATTGCCGGCGCACCAAGAGCCCGCCGGTGCGAACGCGCCGGTGATAATAGCTTATTGCCGGCGCACCAGTCGGTGCACCGGCGGTATCTCGCGTTATCCCCGGCGCACCTGTCTAGTTCGCCGGCGGTAAGTTATACAAGAAAACAAAAAAAAATCAAATCTAGATCCAGATCTAGATCTAGATCTAGATCTAGCTAGTCAACCGTGGTTGTCGTCTATGCGCCGAGTGTAGGAGGTGCATGAGGTGCATGAGGATGCTTGGAAGCTCCCAAGATTGGCGGGCCGGTGTAGGAGGAGGAGGAGTAGGCCGGAGGAGGAGGAGTAGGCCGGAGGTGGAGGAGCCCGGAGGAGGTGGAGGATGCCGGAGGATGCCGGAGGTGGTGGAGGTGGCCGACGGTGATGGGGGAGGCCGGAGATGTTGGAGGAGGCCGGAGGACGTCGAGGAGGCTGGAGGTGGTGGAGGAGGTCGGAGGACGTCGTGGCCGTCGGTGGAGCAGGGAGGATGAGTAGGTCGCCGGAGTAGCTCGCCGCCGCGAGGCTCGGTATAGAGAAGGAGGAGCAGGAGATGGAGGAGGAGGAGGAGGAGGAGGAGGAAAAGAGAAGGGGAAAGTGAGCACCGCGGGTTGAGTTGTGCCTATATAGCACTCCTTACCGCCGGCGCACCAAGTAGGGTGGTGCGCCGGGGGTATTTTTCTTTTTTTTTTACCCAAATCTTAAACCTCAAAAAAGTCCTGTTTCTGTTTTCCAATTGACGAATCCATTTTTTCTCCATTTTTTCGAGTAGATCGATTTTGATATAAAAAAGTTTTTCATCGGAGGTCGTATGCAACCAGAAATCCCGTTTTACCGAAAGATGATGCCATTTTGCATAATACATCGAAATTCAAATTTTCAAATTTTCCCTAAAACTAGATCACATATTACATGGGCATTTCAAAGGATTTTATTTTTTGAATTTTCTATCATTTTCTATTATTTTTTCGAAAACCGAAAAGGCGATTCCCGGGGGGGGGGGGGTGGACAGAAAAATCTAGGCAACTTACCCCCGGCGCACCTCTATGTTGGTGCGCTCGGTGGTAAATTGTCTACCACCGGCGCACCACCATAGAGGTGCGCCGGGGGTAAGGTGCCCAGAATTTTTGGGGGCGGCCGGATCTCTTCGATTTTTATCCCCGGCGCACTAATTTTTTTTGTGCGCCGGCAAGTATAGGTCCATCGCCGGCGCGGCGGAAAAGGGGTGCGCCGGCAACACTTTCCACCGGCGCACGTGCAAGGTGGTGCGCCGGCACATATTGCCTCCACCTATAGGCGTTTTCCTAGTAGTGATAAAGTAAATGCAAGTAGCTAATTTTTTTTGTGTTTTTAATATGGAGAACAAGACAGTAAATAAAGTAAAGCTAGCAACTAATTTTTGTGTGTTTTGTTTAAGTGCAGCAAACAAAGTAGTAAATAAAATAAAGCAAGACAAAAACAAAGTAAAGAGATTGGAAGTGGAGACTCCCCTTGCAGCGTGTCTTGATCTCCCCGCCAACGGCGCCAGAAATTTGTTTGCTGGCGCACAGTTGACGTGGGAGTTAGAAATCTCTGTGGTGTAATTTTCCTTCACGTCCCCGGCAACGGCGCCAGAAATTTTCTTGATGCGTGTAGTTGACACGTCCGTTGGGAACCCCAAGAGGAAGGTGTGATGCGCACAGTAGCAAGTTTCCTCGCAAGAAACCAAGGTTTAATCGAACCAGTAGGAGTCAAGAAGCACGTTGAAGGTTGATGGTGGCGGAATGTAGTGCGGCGCAACACCAGGGATTCCGGCGCCAACGTGGAACCTGCACAACACAATCACAGAACTTTGCCCCAACGTAACAGCGAGGTTGTCAATCTCACCGGCTTGCTGTAAACAAAGGATTAGATGTATAGTGTGGTTGATGATGGTTGTTTGCAAAGAACAATAAAGAACAATTGCAGTAGATTGTATTTCAGATGTAAAGAATAGGACCGGGGTCCACAGTTCACTAGTGGTGTCTCTCCCATAAGATAGCAGATGTTGGGTGAACAAATTACGGCTTGGGCAATTGACAAATAAAGAAGGCATAACAATGCACATACATATATCATGATGAGTACTATGAGATTTAATCGGGGCATTACGACAAAGTACATAGACCGCTATCCAAGCATGCATCTATGCCTAAAAAGTCCACCTTCAGAGTTATCATCCGAACCCCTCCAAGTATTAAGTTGCAAGCAACGGACAATTGCATTAAGTATGGTGCGTAATGTAATCAACACAAATATCCTTAGACAAAGCATCGATGTTTTATCCCTAGTGGCAGCAAGCACATCCACAACCTTAGAACTTTCTATCACTCGTCCCAGATTTAATGGAGGCATGAACCCACTATCGAGCATAAATACTCCCTCTTGGAGTTAGAAGTATCAACTTGGCCGAGCCTCTACTAGCAACGGAGAGCATGCAAGAACATAAACAACATATATGATAGATTGATAATCAACTTGACATAGTATTCAATATTCATCGGATCACAACAAACACAACATGTAGGATTACAAATAGATGATCTTGATCATGATAGGCAGCTCACAAGATTCCCCTCTCCAGCAGGGTGCCGGAGGCGATCTCCTGAATCCCCCGAGATGGGATTGGCGGCGGCGGCGTCTCTGGAAGGTTTTCCGTATCGTGGCTCTCGGTACTGGGGGTTTCGCGACGGAGGCTTTAAGTAGGCGGAAGGGCAGGTCAGGGGGCCACACGAGGGCCCCACACAACAGGCCGGCGCGGCCAAGGGCCAGGCCGCGCCGCCCTAGTGTGGCATCGCCTCGTGGCCCCACTTCGTAAGTCCTCCGGTCTTCTGGAAGCTTCGTGGAAAAATAGGCCCCTGGGCGTTGATTTCGTCCAATTCCGAGAATATTTCCTTACTAGGATTTCGAAACCAAAACAGCAGAAAACAAAGAATCGGCTCTTCGGCATCTCGTCAATAGGTTAGTGCCGGAAAATGCATAATAAAGACATATAATGTGTATAAAACATGTGAGTATCATCAATAAAGTAGCATGGAACATAAGAAATTATAGATACGTTTGGGACGTATCAGTACACTGGTCGCCGGATTCCTCTACCACCAATACGTGAGTTTAAATCCACCCCGGATAAACTTGTGTTCAAGTCTAATGATCAACATCTTCAACTGCTGAAGATAGCTATTTGCCGAGTTCCAACAGCTGCTTCAAATTATACTAGTTTCTCTGTTCTTGCCATCTTCAACGCGGCAATTGCAGTCCTTCACTGCGCTTCTAGCACATGGACAGTTCTTGACAACCAGTTCTTAGCATTCGGCTACTCCGATGCAATCATCCACAAGGGTATTGTATTTGTCAGTAACTCGGACAGTGCGAAGTTTATGCATGGAATCAACTTTCTTGGGGTAATTTTTCTCATTTCATATGATGTGTTTTCGCTATTACCTGCTAGTTTCAGATTTAGCTTTAGCCTTTTTCTTTTTGTTGTGCAGTTTTCGTGTCATGCCTGTACCTTTCCCCCTCTATATTCAATTAAAATCAGCAGTGATATGCCTTTGAGTCAAAATAAAGTACTCCCTCAGATCCAAATCAAATTGACTCAGCTTTGTCTACCGAGTGCATCTAGCTAGACAAACTTGAGGCAATTAATTTGTGCATATCTAGCTAGATACATCCAGTTGAGTCAATTAATTTGGATCGGAGGCAGTATTTTAGCTAGTATCATTATTCATGTATCTAATGAACTAATCAAGTTTTGCTGAACTGACTTCAAGCTGTGCTTTCCTTTGCAAGGTCCTTTGTTGATCAGCACGGCACCTATTCCGCCAGAACTTGATGAACAAGGTCGGTACAATCTTGGCTCTTGGTGGTTAGCACGATCTCCTGATGGTTCTAGACTTTTTCTGGTCCATACCTGGGGCGTTAGTGATGGGCGGGATTATACTGGACTGGTTCGGATTTTACCTGCTGCTGCTACCTCTGAGGGTCGTCATGGTCGCACTATTAGCGGGTATGGTAAGGGTTTACTTGGCTGCGAGGTGTATAGCATGGACACCAGTCAGTTGATGCCACCGAGGCCATGGAGGAGGATTATTTCCCTTGGATCATATTCTCTCTTCCTTGGAGTGAACTATCCGATTATCATTCCAGTAGAAGACGGGGCAGAACATGACCGTCCAAATATGGCGAGAAGCAACTCTGTTTACACATCGCACCATGCAGTAGGCCTTGCATATCCTCCTTCTCCGCGAAATTTGCCGCTTCGGCTTGAATTTCGAAGACCGTCATCGTTGGTTTCCAAACCAACATTAGATGGACATGGCGGCAGGTTCCGTTGTGGTTCATCCCAAGCTTCGCCAACGCCCGGCAATGGAACCTCGCCTTCGCGTCACGGAGTCCGTAAAGAAGGGCTGATGTACTTTATGTAATACTCGTGTTGTAATGCAAGATTTGTATCTCGTTGAACTATTTCATTTGCATGTTTATCTCTACCTAGGCTACTCCCTTTCCGTAGTTGTGTTGTACTATCTCGTTGAACTATTTCCTTTGCATGTTATCTCTACCTAGGCTACTCCTCCGTAGTTGTTAAATTGATGTAATGCTCCTACAATGCAGGCCACACTGGGCGTGTGGCCTGTAATGTTATCAAACACCTTTTGTACTCGTTCTAGTAAGCATTTCACACGATAGCTCACATAATTAAAGTACTCCTACAACATATTAGTTGAAAGGTATCTCTGATAATTAAGTACCCCTCTTTGAGCTTATCCGAAACATAAATGACTATTTTAGAAATATATACTCTCGTCACAAGATTATATTAAAAACAATGGTACGTAGTTCTATTAGAAAAAGAAAGTGTGAATAGTAGAATGATGTAGAAGTGTTTTTTGAGGTCTGTGCATAGCTAGTGTTCATGGTGCAAAAGCACTTAGACTAGTCACAATGGGAAGTATCATAGACTAGTATCATACATACTCCCTCCGTCCTCAAATAAGTGGACATCTAGCCTCAAACTTTGTCCATGAAAGAGTGTACTTCTATGTTCCAAATACACTTTAAATTAGCAAAAGTTATTTCTCTCTCATCGCTTGGAAATCAAACCCAATAATATTCAACACATGTTATCTTAATTTTGTACATGCACTTAGCCTATTGGAGATGAAATAATTAAAGAGGAGGGAGATGTTGGTTGCATCTTCCCAATGCAATTTTTCTCTCTTTTTACTAATTTACCTTGAAAATCCCGCACGTCCACTTATTTGTGGACGGAGGGAGTATGATACTAGTTTATGATACAACACCTATAATGCATAGTATCATGAGACTGCTCATAGTGCAAGTAACTTCAGTAGTAATTTAGGAGCCAACTCAGCAAATTTGCTTATGTGGCACTGAGTTAATGAGGAGAGATGAGGATAGAGTAACATAGCTAGTTACTGTAACATCACATTTTTCAAGACACAATGAGTCTACAAGCTAATTAATGGAGTACTAACTTGATGTTACTTTGCACTATGAGAGTAGTAACATAAACTAGTATCATGTGCATGTTACTAGTTGAAGTTACTATGCACTATGACCAGCCTGAATTAGTATCATAGTTCCATTCTATTTAATGTTTTGTAGAATCTCAATGCAAATATGTGTACATGATGTGTTTGCCACTAAAATTTCTAGTTTTACGTGCTATGATACCGTATCTACCTATGATACTAATTTCACCTCTCTCATCATTAATTGATGTGCCACATAAGATTTATACCTACATGACATGCATGATACTACTACTACCTATGATACTCCCATTGTGGCTAGTCTTAGTTGAAGCAAAACCGAGCCGTGGCCCGCCCAACCTAGAAAAATTAAGCCTATGTTATTTGTAAAATTCAGCGTAATATTAGCTCATTTTACTTTCTCTCAGCTTGTTGTCCCTCCAACCTTTCTTGTCAAGCTCCACCGCTATGCAAAAGGATAAGAGAATCCACTATGTTGTCCACAAGACCTATCTACAAGGAAAAAGTAGTTGATAAGGTTGTAGTGGAGGTTATCCACAAGTAATATTTCCTTGGGCTCCATGATTCGTAGGAATAGGAAAAAACATATGATTAGTATGGCATGCCTAGTCGAATCCTGTAGGAAGATGAGTTCTCTTTGATTCTGCCAAAGGAATTATCAATGAGATATGACCTCATGTTTATTTTCTAGGGATTTCTATTTTCATGCCCTCAGGTCCTTAGTTGTACTCAGTTTTCCCCAGCTCCTTAGTTTTTCCTCAGTTTTCTCCAAGCCCTTGTTTGAAACCCGCAGAAGTAGCTCAGACGGCAGGATTCCCGTTTAGTTGACCGTTCTGTCACGTGTGGGGCCGCGTCGTGTGGGGCCGGTAGAAAGGGACCGCGTGGGACAGGACGAGACCGCGTTTGGTTGCGCACGTGAGCAGGAGCTGGGTTCTGTCTCTCTCGGCCCCAAATTGGCATTATTAAGAGCACCTTTTCCCCCTCTTTTCTCTCTGTCCTTTTCACCAAATAAGTATCAAATCTAGAGAAGTTTGCATTTCTGTCTTTCTTCAATTTATTGTGCCTTTTGGCCCTCGTTGTTTGCCCAATATGGCAGCAAATCTAGTAGGGATCCAGGATAATGTACGATAAATTCACAGTCATAGTAAATCGAGAAAACAAAGTAGGGCCAACAAAATATAGTAGAACAGGGATAGATAATAGGGATCCCTCCCTAGATAATAAGCTGCATACACAGCAGCCAACATAGTAATAGGTTCTAGGTTCTTCACAGCACCATCATACAAACAACATAACAACAAGGGATCCCTAACTAACAACAAAGGGATCCCAACAACAAAATGGGAGGCAGCAGCAGCACACGTCCAGGACTCCGCCTACCCCATCCGGCTCTCCCTCCACTTGTTGCTCGCTGCTCCCCTTGGGAGCCTTGGGCTTGAGCGGAGGCATGCGCCCGGCGGAGATCTCCACCCGCCGCATGCTGCGGAGGTGCATGCCGAGCGCCCCGTGCTTGGCGCGGAAGGAGTAGACGTTCACCGTCATGCCGACCTTGGGGAAGGTGTTGCTGATGTTCTCAGCATGCGTGACGAGGCAGTTGAAGTCCGTGCCGTCGAGTCTCCTAGTGCAGAAGGGGCACATGTAGACACCCTTGGCGAAGTAGGAGATGTACTGGCCGACCTGCAGCCTCCGCAGCACCTGGCGAGTCTTGACATCCTCCTCCTCGTCGTCGCTGCCGACGTCGCTGCCGTACATCCGATCCATATCAAACGAAACTATGAGTGAATGAGTTGCAACGATGACGAACGTGCATGATAACAAAGTTAGGAAAAACAGAGTCTTCCTCAGTTAGAGTGGGCCCAATTATATATCTACAGGGAAGGTGTAAGCGAACCAAAGCTCATGCACAACAGATTTGTACACAGCAATGGTTCGCTGAACCCTCCCTGTAAAAATTTGTGCCCAACGATTCATCATAGGCAAAGAAACAGATTCCAGATCTGAACTTGAACACATTCCAGATTATTTGCAAAATTAAACGGTTGATATCTTTCGATTAGTGCATAAATAACTGATTGAGATCCCATGATTACTTGCATAAATTAACTGATTGAGATCCAATTATTACTTGCATAAATTAACCGAACGGCCGAACCCCAAATCTTAAAGGAAATCAAGACGTGATCAAAACAAAATGGAATAAAAACGGCGCAAATATTAGCCCAATGCTCATCCATCTACGGATCCATCTACACCAGGAAAAATAGGGTTCAAAAAGGAATGGGGAACAAAAAGGAAGCAAACCGTAGTTACCTCGCTCCATGGGTCCTCCAGGAAGGTGTCGTAGGGGTTCGGGGCGGGACGTACGGCACCGGCTCATAGGGGTCATATCCCGGCGGGATCCGACCGCCACCGGCGGCAGCAGCCTCCGATGCACCGGCGGAGGCGGCGGCGACGTCCGTTGAGGGGACGGCGTCGAAGAGGGAGCCGTCGCGCTTGGAGCCGACGGGGCCGTGGACGATGGGATTGGCATTCTCCTTGTCGATCTCGCCGGCAGAGGAGAGGGAGAGGGAGAGGGTTTTTTTGCTTTGGAGAAGATGATGGGACGTGAGAGAGGCGTCGTTGCGTGGGCGAGTGAGAGTGACAGAGATAGTGGGAGGAGGCGTCTATAAAGGCGAGGGGTGGTTAATGCGACCCGCGTCCTACGCGTCCACCGCCGCACGTCCGCACGTCTTGGACTTCCGCAATGCGACACGCGTCCACGATTGCACGTCTTCGACTCTCGCACCGCGACCCGCGTCTACGCGTCAACAATTGCACGTCTTCCATTTCGCACCGCAACACGCGTCCTCGAGTCTAACCCCGGAATTTTAGATATACTCAGATATAACCTCGAGTCATATACTAGCATTTTTTGTGTGCTCGCTTTTCCCCTTGAGTGCTAATACTAGCTAGTGCAATATGCTCGGCTTTACCCTCAAGTGGCTGGTCAACGGACAGATCAACAAATGGGATTAACTAGTTAAATGAGTCATTTAATGTGCAAAAAATTCCGAAAAATAGTGGCACATACTCATGGAGTCTTTACCACAAATTTCCAGTTCTCAAAACATAGATAAGTCATAGATAAATCAAGTTTTACCACAAATTGCCACTTCTCAAAGGCCTTCTCAAATCACCTAGTAGCTATGAAGGTGCATGGTTTTCCACAATAAGTCCTTCCCAAAACAGCTTTCCCAAAAACATACTTTGTCTAAATGAGGCCACAATTCTCACACTTATGTATATTTGTATTGCAAATAGTTTGAGGTAGGCCAAGATGGGTTTCATTGTACAAAACACACATTTTCCATTTTTTAAATCTCATATTTGAATCCCTTAGTCTGTTTATTACACAGGTGCCCTTGGTTTCTTGATACTACTCAGTTTTGCCCTCTCCCTCCACAAATTCTCGCAGACGTGTAACATTGCCCTGATTGGTCTAGCCCATGTCACGCGGATCGCGCCCGCCGACCGTTGATCGTATGATCTAACGGGCAGGATAACCCCTCTCTCTCTCTGTCGGCGGTTACCTTCCACTCTCTAAGTATGCTAAAGGGCGGTTTTCTGTATTCATTTTCACGCGCTAAAAATTATAAATTCTTTTAGGCATTACTTTTCACGCAAAAAATGATAAACCATCACCGATTTGTTGTAGCCATTAATTTTCACGCAAAAAATGATAAACCATCACCGATTTGTTGTAGCCATTAATTTTCACGCAAAAAATGATAAACCATCACCGATTTGTTGTAGCCATTAATTTTCACGCAAAAAATGATAAACCATCACCGATTTGTTGTAGCCATTAATTTTCACGGAAAAAATGATAAACCATCACCGATTTGTTGTAGCCATTAATTTTCATGAAAAAATGATAAACCATCACCGATTTGTTGTAGCCATTACTTTTCACGCAAAAAATCTACCTATCTTTGTATAGAAGATCGTCTGTATGATTTTTTAGGTCATTTAGAGAAGGTAGAAAAAATCCCTTTGAGAAGGTCGAAAAAACCTAACTTGTTACAAAAGCTTGTTTCAGTGAGACCTAACAAAATTTGGCATACATGATGCCATATCTATAACAACAAGGAATATCTAAAAGGGAAAGTTTCACAAAATTTGAAATTTAGGGCGAAAATGATGCCATACATGATGCCATAACTTGTTACAAAATCTGAAAATCAATTGGGTATTATAAAGGGAAATAAAAAGTTCGAAAAATGTAAAAACGAAACCATCTATCTATCTATGTATAGAAGATCAGCTGTATGAAATTTGAGGTCATTTAGAGAATGTAGAAAAAATCACCTTGTTAGAAAAGCTGGTTCGAGTGAGACGAAACGGCATGCGTTTAAGCAAAGTGATTTTTTCGAACATCTCCAAATGACCCCAAATTTGCCATACATGATGCCATACGTGTAACAACAAGGAACCCTATCTAAAAAGTGTCAAAAAAGTTTGCCCAACCGTATAGCTCTATCAAAAAGAACCTCACCATGGCGCTAGTATAATTTTGGGCTTAGTTACAAACTTTCGTTACCTAACCTTCAACACGAAACTTGTTTCAAATCACTTTTGGCGTACAAGAAACAAATCCCACCTTGATTCGAGCACCACAGCCTCCAAACGATGCCGATGCCGATATCGGCATGGTCGAACGACTATGCTCGCCGCCACTGCTAGGTCACCGTCGGGATGCACCGTCAATCCCGTCCCCTCATTCGATCACTGACACACGAGAGATACCGCCGAGGCCAATGCCGAACGTACATGCCGATGCCAATGCCGAACATGCATGCACGCCGCTTTGGGCACGGCCACGCCGCCCCGCTATGCTGGACGCCACAGACCACCGCGAGGTCTTTCCCTTCGCCACCACACTCTTCTAGCACCCATCTATACACGCCGTAAAGGAGAGACACTAGTTTTCTCTACATTGCTCGCGTTCGTGTCGGACACGGTCAGTCAAAGTTTTGAGGTAGTCGTCGATGTCGTCGACCATTTCTTCTCTTCTTTGCATGGTTAAACGCGTCTAGTTCATATCTATCTAATGCGTCCGGTCTCGCCTCATGCGGTTCTTTGTGGACGTCGATCTCATCTCGGCACCCCGCAGGCCACCTCCTCCGTGCCATCGCCGTAGAGCTCCGTTTAAAAATCTATTCCTACCCGTGTATTGCCCATTGTATCAGCGCCATGGCCCACTTGTCATTCGATATACCGAAGCCCCACTCGTGCGCGTTTTGGTCAGGGATACACCGATGCTTACGGTCAAACAAAGATGGATGGTCTGACGTGTCTTTGCGGGCTCTACATGGCCCCACTAGTCAGAAGATAACGGTCAACCGTCGGGCAACCGGCCCTTACATCACGTGTGATGGTTTCATACAAAGGCTTGGGTAAAACTGAGGAAAAACTAAGGAGCTGGGGAAAACTGAGAACAACTAAGGACCCGAGGGCACGAGATGGATGCATGGCTTCACGTCGTCGTCACTTTCATCGTCAGTATCTTCGTCGTCCGAGTAGTAGTACTTCCTGCACATTGTTCCGTCGAACACCTTCACTGTGAGCACATCATCGCCTTCATATTTGAAGTGTACGTAGCAGCCGAAATCCACACCGTGCGCGATGGCAAAATTCTCCCAGCCCTTGTCGAGATACATCCGGCCTTGTCCGTCAAATAGGACCTCCACGGTCCAGAGACGAGGACCGCGGTCACCTGCTCGCAGATACACCTTAGCCGGCTCCCGGCCGTCAAGATAGTCGGCAAACTTTTTTGGGAGTGCTCGCAAAGAGATCGAGCGCCGATCGTTTGAAATTAAAGGTTTTTTAGAACATGCCCATAATTAATCACATGCATCATATATGTGTGAACGCGTACGTACCTTCTTGACCAAAGGGTCTTCGTAGATGACGATGAAGAACTCCTCTATGATCAATGGCAGTGTTGACGACGGTGGTGGTGGCAATGATGATGATCCACCACCCCGGCCGCCCCTTCCCCTTCCCCTTCCCCTTCCGGTCCGCGTCCGAGATGTGGAAGCCATGGCAATGGATGATCAAGTGTATGTGAACGAAGAAGAGAGAGGCAGAACCTATTGACACAAGGGATGGCCGTTGTGGGTGTTTATAAGGGAGAGATGACCGTTGTAGGGGTTTACACAATAAATTAAGGAGGAGGTGACCGTTCTGGGGGTTTACACAATAATGTAAGGAGGAGATGACCGTTGTGGGGGTATATATCTCAACAAAAAAGTAATGCGGACTATTTTGACGGAAATGGAACTTCGTGATTTAGTTTATCATTTTACCGTGAAAAGTAATGCCTAAAAGAATTGGTAATTCGTGATAGTTTATCATTTTACCGTGAAATGGCTACAAGAAATGGGTGATGGTGTATCATTTTTTGCGTGAAATGGCTACAAGAAATGGGTGATGGTGTATCATTTTTTTGCGTGAAAAGTAATGGCTAAAAGAAATGGTGATGGTGTATCATTTTTTGCGTGAAAAGTAATGGCTAAACAAATTGGTGATGGTGTAACATTTTTTGCGTGAAAAGTAATGGCTACAACAAATTGGTGATGGTGTATCATTTTTTTGCGTGAAAAGTAATGGCTAAAAGAAATGGTGACGGTGTATCATTTTTTGCGTGAAAAGTAATGGCTAAACAAATTGGTGATGGTGTATCATTTTTTGCGTGAAAAGTAATGGCTAAACAAATTGGTGATGGTGTATCATTTTTTGCATGAAAAGTAATGGCTACAACAAATTGGTGATGGTGTATCATTTTTTTGCGTGAAAAATAATGGCTAAACAAATTGGTGATGGTGTATCATTTTTTTGCGTGAAAATTAATGGCTACAACAAATTGGTGATGGTGTATCATTTTTTTGCGTGAAAAATAATGGCTAAAAGAGTTTATAATTTAGCTCGTGAAAAATAATGCGTAAAACCAAACTTTAGCGTACTCGGGTAACCGCCCTTAAGCATACATAGAGGGTGGAAGCTAACCGCCGACAGAGAGAGAGAGGGTGGTGGCCCCGACCGAGAAAGAGAGAGATAGGGGTTATCCCGCCCGTTAAATCCTACGATCAACGGTCGGCGGGCACGATCCGCGTGACATCGGCTAGACCAATCGGGGCAATGTTGGGCGTCCGTGAGAATTTGTGAAGGGAGAGGGCAAAACTGAGTAGTATCAAGAAACCAAGGGCAAGTGAGTAGTAAACAGACTAAGGGATTCAAATATGAGATTTAAAAAATGGAAAATGCGTGTTTGGTACAATGAAACCCATCTTGGCCTACCTCAAACTATTTGCAATACAAATATACATGAGTGTGAAAATTATGGCCTCATTCAGACAAATTATGTTTTGGGGAAAGATGTTTTGGGTAGGGCTTATTGTGGAAAACCATGCACCTTCATAGCTACTAGGTGATTTGAGAAGTGGCAATTGGTGGTAAAACTTGATTTATCTATGATTTATCTATGATTTGAGAAGTGGAAATTTGTGCTAAAGACTCCATGAGTAAGTGCCACTCTTTTTGGGAATTTTTTGCACATTAAATAACTCATTTAACTAGTTAATCCCATTTGTTGACTCTCTGTTGACCAGCCACTTGAGGGTAAAACTGAGTATATTGCACTAGCCGAGATTAGCACTCAAGGCGAAAACCGAGCACACAAAAAATGCTAGTATATGACTCGAGGGTATTCCCGAGTATATCTAAATTTCCGGGGTTAGACTCGAGGACGCGTGTTGCGGTGCAGAAGTGGAAGACGTGCCATTGTTGACGCGTGTCGCGGTGCGTACGTGCAATAGTGGACGCGTAGGACGCGGGTCGCATTTAGGACGCGTAAGTCTCCCTCCCTCTCGGACACGAGTACGTCTCATTCTCGCTCACGCACGAAACCACCCCTCTCACGTCCCATCAACTTCTCCAAAAAACCCCAACCGCCGTACGAGCGCTCCCCTGCCAGCGATGGAGAAGAAGAATGCGCCGGCGGACATCGCCCCCGAGCCCGTCGCCTCCGAGCCCGTCGCCTCCCAGCCCGGCGCCTCCGAGCCCGTCGCCTCCGAGCCCGTCGCCGCCGAGCCCGTCGCCTCCGAGGGCGGCGCATCCAAGCGCGGCGCCTCCATGAACTGGGCCTGTCTCACGGCTGACGGACCACTTCACAAGATCGGAGAATGCTTATTGGCGAATGAGGAGTACGTGGACACCTACTCTGCTATGAGGCAAGTCTGTAGAAATTGGCGCTCAGGTTTACTCGATCCCGACGTGCACCCGCACGAATGGATCATGCTAGACCACGCCCTTCCACGCTCCGCTGAGTTCACCTTCCTCCATCTCGGCACATCCCGCTACGTCACCATAGATCTATCTGCAGTTCGTGCAAGGTTCAAATTCCTCCATATCTATAGGGTTAATCTATTCTTATTTTCAATCTTAGTGATGAATGTTATCTTCATCAATATATTTTAGATTCTACTTCGTCGGCTTTTCCCGTGGCGTCATCGTGCTTGCCCAGAAGAACCCGCCGCACAAGATACGGCTTCTGAACCCACTCACAAAGACATCGAACACTATGTTTGAGGCGCAGATGCCAACTGTTTTTCTCGGATTCGGTCGTTGCAATCAACTCCCCGACTATGGTCTTCGCTTGCAGACATTACCCGGAGGAACTTGGTTGGGTCGATGAGAGCACTCCAACTAAGGATATATATGAACATGGTTGGGGAGAAGGAAGATTTTCGATCAAGAACCATAGTATGCGTTGCATTACCCCGTTCAATGGTGAATCTGTATGCAATAGCTTCGGACAATTTTGAGTCCGGAAGAATAGTGTGCACCAATGTACGAAGCAGCAGCGCGCGAGCGTTGTCAAGATGGAGACACTAATTTCATTTCCAGAACTTGGACGTGACAAGTTCTACCTTGTGAAGTCGGATGGTGATCTGCCGCTTGTGTTGATGAAAAACACGCCGTGGTGTACCGTGTGGACACTCGGAGCCGCTCTCTCCATCCGGTCAGGTAACATTGGCATTCATGCCTTGTTCGTGCATTATATCCGGTGTATCTCCGTCGACACCGCAGTGCACCCGACTCTTCGACCTGGCTGCATCTACTACGCGGATTTGGGTTATACCGCAGAGTACTTTCATGATACAAATTCCTGGGATGAGTCGCCACAATATGTGCATAGATTAGGAAGCTACGGTCCGAGAAATGAACACAGGCCATACCGTTTGGAGGATGTATTGGCCGCACACTGCGGACGGCGGGAGTTCAATGAATATTTCCTCGGGATAATGCACGGCTGGAGCGACGGAGAAATATATAAGGAATGAATAACAAATTCATTCATCCTGGGTATCCTAATCTTCTTGTTGGCCATACATTGCGTGCGTCTTGTATTTTTTTTCAGCTTAGTTTGTCGTGAACATTAACAATGTTATTGGCTGCTTTTGGCTGCTGTATGCAGTTTACCTATGTATTATACTTAGTTTTCTGATTATGCTGCTGTGAATTTATCATGTAATAGCTTCTAGATTTGCTACTAGATTTGCTGCCATATTGGGGAAAAACGAGGGCCAAAAGGCATAAATAATTGAAGAAAGACGAAATAGAAGCTTCTCTAGATTTGATACTAATTTGGTGAAAAAGACAGAGAGAGAAAGAGGGGAAAAGGTGTTGTTAAAAATGCCAATTTGGGCCGAGAGAGACAAAACCCAGCTCTCACGTACAACCAAACACGGTCTCGTGCTGTCCCACACGGTCCCTTCCTACCAACCCCACACGACGCGGCCCCACATACGACGCGGCCCCACACGTCAGCACCGAACGTTCAAATAAACGGATTCCTTCCGTCTGAGCTCTTTCTGCGGGTTTCAGACAAAGGCTTGGGGAAAACTGAGGAAAAACTAAGGGGCTGGGGAAAACTGAGTACAACTAACGACCCGAGGGCACGAAAATAGAAATCCCTATTTTCTATAGGATTATTTCCTATAGGATATATTCCCATGAATCAAACAACTAGCTGGTGTAGGAAAAAATCCCGTAGAATCAAACAACTAGCAATCAAAAATAATTTATCTCTCATTCCTCTGTCGTGCATGTGGGTACACCAATAGCATATACATGTTGGTCCCATCTTAATGCTAAGGTTCAGTTCATCATACATAGTGGGAAACTTCACAAGATAAATGGGACCCAATTTATGGTGAAAGTTAATATTATTACTATATATATACACACATATATAGGTGATTCCCCGAGGGAATCCACTATGTTGTTCACAAGGAAAAAGTAGTCCATAAGGTTGTCTGTTATACATAATGGATGTGTTCCACAAGGAAAATTTCTTATGGGTGACCTACAAGCTTGTTGGTTGTCCACAAACAAAAGAAAATAATTTCTCTCTCCTTCCTCATACTATTAAGATGCTAAGGTTTACTTTCTCATACTATGTGGGTCCCATCTTAATGGTAAGGTTCACATCTCATACTACGTGGGTCCCATCTTAATTAATGTTAAGGTTCATATCTCATACTTCCAGTAAATCATGCATATTTCGATTTATATTTTGGTGAAGTTTCATTCGATTTGAATTATAGGTTTGTGAGCAAATATATATTTAGTTTGAACTAGTGCTCGAGTACGTAAGAAGCTATTTAATCACAAGCTTCATAGATTTTAAAACAAGGCATCTACATATTACTGGATTTTTTCAAAATTTTCAGAATAGTTTTTTTAGCTTCAAAATAAGAGATAGTTTGGAACGTTGGATCTCAAATGGATGGTAGATGGTGGCACATAGTCACAATGTATCTTGGAAGCATCAAGTCACTGAAGCTCTATCCGGTTTCCAAAACAAGATAAGAAAGACATTGAAAATGAAGTTCTGCTCTAAAACATCTCTCATTCCATTTTGGTGCTCGCGCAGTTGCATGCTGCCCACGTGTTAAGGTACGTGTCTCTGGCATGTAGAGAACTACGATTATTGGCGAAAAATATATCGAAATGGAAACTGTAAAAAAAACCTCTTTGGTCAACCTGATGTGATGAGACATCACTGCACCAAACGTCGTTGCAAATTTATAGATGGGTGGCGTGCTAGTATACCAACAGTCAAATCGGCGCCCGATGCGCAGCAGCAGCCTAGAGTACTACCTAGTTTTTGCCCCTTGCATGTCTATCATCTTCTTCTTCACCCTCCCAGAATCACGCGCACGCGCAGTATCTCGATCCCCACCACACCGCATCGTTCCTTCCATAGCGCTCGCCCTCTCCTCCGAAATCCCCAAGCGCGGTTGCATCCGCCATCCACCTAAATCCATCTTCACGTGATGAATTATTCTAGGCTTTGCCGGGCGGCGGGGAAGGCCACTGGGAGGCTCTCACCGGCGACAACACCGACCTCATCGCTGCGCATCTGGACGTTACCTACACCGTCCGACTTGCCGCATGTTCCAGGGAGCTCTACGACCGGATCAGCAAGGATGAAGGTAAGATGCACCATTGGGATGAACCCTGCCTGCTGATGCCTCCGCCTGCTTATTGGTTCGATGAACACTGGGATTGGGCGACATCATCTCGTCTGCATGATACCGTGTACGACCTGGTGCCCCTCGACCATCCTCGCCGTTCATGCACGACAGAAAATGGCTTGGCGCGAACGGCGACTGGATCGCCGCCGCCGATCATCATGGGTACCAGTGGTGCCTCGTGAACGTCTACACCGAGCGACATATCCCCCTTCCATCCCTACCTACTTCGAAGATTGGTCATAGTGGTTTTTCATATCAACCTGCATACTCTTTTAACTGGGTCCAGCAATTGATTTGTTGAAGATTGTAATCTGCCAAGTGCCCACAAAAGGTGGGAGGTACGCAGATTACAAGCTCATCGCCTTGTTCGACAAAACGATTTTCTACCTTGAAGGGGGTGGCGACTGGAGAATGCCCATGCTGGAGGCCCTTACACCTGCACCTGATTATCCAAATTACCGTGATGCCATTGAACTCGGTGGCCACGTTTTTGCGGTGGACGAAACCGACGGCTCCACGTACTCGGGACACCGCAAATGGTATTTTTCAGTCCTTATGTTGCATTGCATGATACACTGCCTTAACCAATGAAGTTATTGATGAACTACCTTGTTTATATTTTACCTTTCTTAAATGACTTAATGATCACACCCCCTTTTGCTGAATATGAATGAACCGTTGCTTGCAATGAATTAGTAGTACTAATTAGTCACCAACAAACATAGTATGCTCAGTATGTGATTGCATTCCTGAATTAGTAACTCTACGCCACTGCAGAATATGGATGTAATTAACCAGTATCTCAAAAGATAACGTAGCACTATGAAGGCACCCTTTTTGATAACCTTTTACACCCATTGTTTCATATATAACTAATTGATTTTGCCTCCAAAAGGAGGACGAGAGACCCCGCCATCTGCATCAGAGAGATGCATAAGGACTTTCATAAGTATATGACTTAACGATCACATCCTTCATCTGAATATGAATGAACTGTTGCTTGCAATGAATTAGTACTAGTCAGTCATCAGCAAACATAGTATACTCCGTATGTGAATGCATTCCTAAATTAGTAACTCTATGCAACTGCAGAATATGGATGTAATTAACAAGTATCTCAAATGTTAACGTAGAAACAGAAAAAATAGAAGAAAATCGTTTGTAATTACATGCGTAGCTTATATTTTCTAGAGATCGGGGAAAAAGCCTTGATTGGATGTACCTACATGCAGATCAAACAGTTCTTTGTTTATATCGGTGAACAATCTACAAAATGGTATAATTAATTTTGTTTTTGATACATTATTTCTCCCATTTTCTTGAATAGATTTCAGTTTCCCACAATTATCTTTGATTAGTGATTGTGACGTCCCCTCATTCAAAATAACTCAGGTTATCTTTTTCCTAATTCAATGTTATTTAAGTTTGATTAGTTCATGGCCAATTTTAAGTAATTGCACATGTTGGTTCGCATTCCCTGCTCTATAGCTTTTGGCATCGTAACTTCTATATTTGGTTTACATTCCCTGCTCTGTAGATCTAGCCATCATAACTTTATCTTGCTCGCCGTTGTTACAAAAATTATGGCCTCGCTACTATGTTGTTTGTGCCAATTTTTTACTCCATGAACATGTTGGCTTGCATTCCCCGTACTACGGTGATGCCATTGTTTTGTATCTAGTTCATTGTAAGCTAACAAAGTAAGGACTTAGTTTGGCATGCTATCACTCGCTATCTAGCCCGTAGTACAAATAAACTTGTCATACTACTAGATAATAATTTTGCGTGCCATCTTGTTCTTCAAAAGCTGCATTATTGACTTGTTTCTCCGACTTGGCATGACGCTCACATATGGAAAGCTGAACATATTGGTTTGCATTCCCTCTTATACAAGTTCACGAGTGATCCCACTATATTCCGTATCCGGTCCATCCTAAGCTCCAGCATTAACTATCCTCTATGTGTTGCTCATTACAAGTTTATATCCCTAAACATCTTGATTTGCATCCCCTTCACTATAAGTTCAGGAGTATTATTTAGTTCACGGCCAAAATTAAGTAATTGCACTTGGCACATGTTGGTTCACATTCCCTCCTCTTTAGCTTTTGCCATCGTAACTTCTATTTTTGGTTTACATTCCCCGCTTCTCGTAGATGTATCCATCATAACTTCATCTTGCTCGGTCGTTGTTACAAAATTTATAGCCTCGCTACTATGTTGTTCATGCCAATTTTGTACTCCCTGAACATGTTGGTTTGCATGGGACTCGACAAGTAGTAAGTCTCGTCGTTTCATTCTAACATGCTCGTTATATTGGCCGTTGGTATGCGGCATGCACTCTTTGTTTGCTTATTGTGCGCATTACAATGATCTTGTTATAACGACGAAATGATGAGTTCCAAATTCTTTGGCAAACAATATTGCGTGTGTCTTTGCGTTTCCATTGTTGTTGTCTTAACTTGTAATGTCTTTGTTTCGGATATAGGTGCTGCATGGACAACTTAAAAGATTACCGGATCGCTTCATTGTATTGCTAGGTTTAATTACCATTCAATTTCTCCGGGTTCCGTAATATTTTTTCAAAGCCTTGCAACTGATGTAATATTTAGTTAGTTTTTATAGTTCTTTCGCGCATTTTTTCTTTAGTGCTTGTCGTAAGTGAGGCTATCCGACGTAAATCAATGCTGCGTAAATATTCTCAGTATCTAAATCACGAATTCCCATCCCTTAAACGGCCCAATTAAGCGAAATCACATACGTGCCGGCCCGCAAAATCCTAAAGCGCCTTTTACGCCGGCATATAAACAAGCAACTAAACGGGCTGGCCCACTTACTTATTGGGCCAGCCCACTTGATTAACTGTGGACCTCACACTTTTATTGGGCCGGCCCACTTGCTTTATGGTGGACCCCACCCACTACTGGGCCGGCCCACCAACTAGTTGGGCCAGCCCAATTGCTTTTGTTGTGGTCCCCACGTACTAAACGGGCCGGCCCTTTAAGACGAATGTGGGACCCACCTGTGTTTTTGGCCCGGCCCGCTAGCGTGTTGGGCCGGCCCACTTACTCTATGGTGGACCCCACGTACTAAATGGGCCGGCCCTTTTACAGGAAAGTGGGACCCACCTGTGTTTTTGGCCCGGCCCACTAGCGTGTTGGGCCGGCCCACTTGCTATACGGTGGACCCCACATACTAAATGGGCCGGCCCTTTAACCGGAAAGTGGGACCCACCAGCGCTTTGGCCCGGCCCACTATCTTGTTGGGCCGGCCCACTTGCTATATGGTGGACCCCACATACTAAATGGGCCGGCCCTTTAACCGTAAAGTGGGACCCACCAGCGTTTTGGCCCGGCCCACTATCTTGTTGGGCCGGCCCACTTGCTATATGGTGGACCCCACATACTAAATGGGCCGGCCCTTTAGCAGGGAAGTGGGACCCACCAGAGTTTTTTTGGCCCGGCCCACTATCTTGTTGGGCCGGCCCACTCGCTCTATTGTGGACCCCACATTCTAAATGGGCCAGCCCTGTAACAGGAAAGTGGGACCCACCTGTGTTTTTGGCCCGGCCCACTATCTTGTTGGGCCGGCCCACTTGCTATATGGTGGACCCCACATTCTAAATGGGCCGGCCTTTTAACGTAAAAGTGGGACCCACATGCTAATTGGGTCGGCCCACTAACTTCTTGGGCCGGCCCATTTGCTTTAATGTGGACCCCACTTTGTAAATGGGCCGGCCCGATAACAAGAAAGTGGGACCCACATGTCTTGTGGGCCGGCCCTTTTGCCTGTTGACCGGTCAAACGAGTGCATTCGGCCCGGCCCACATGCTTAGTGGGCCGGCCCATTAAAGTTTTGACCGAGTCAACCTTAGAGGTTAGGCCCGGCCCACGTAACTAATGGACCAGCCCGACTATATAGTTGACCGGTCAAACTAAGTCACCGGCCCGGCCCGCAAACTTAATGGGCCGGCCCGCTTAAGACGTGGCGGGCCTCGTGTGGGCCTACCATCTACCACGGGGTTTCAGCCGGTTAACGCCGTTAACCGCGCGTAACCGGCGTCCGCCACGTGTCGGCTTGCATGACGTCGCCAGTCAACGGGCTCCCGGAAACACTTGGGCAACGGTCCGATTTTCCGTGGCGGAAGGGCGCCCAAGCGCGACGGACCGAAAAAATCGTCGTAGGACTTTGCCTGACGCAGTTTCCACAACAGAACCCATATCGTCGGGTTAGGCCCATGGGCGACGAAAAATACCCCTTAGCGGACGATTTTGAGACGTTGTCTATCAGAACTTTTCTTGTAGTGTCATATATATATTAAATTTAGCACCTGTAGGCCTAACAAAGTTAGCTGCCTGTAGTCCCCTGTATAGTTCGTTCTTTTTGCTTTCTCAGTTTTTCGTAGCCTTGCTACAACCCTGTATGCTCTAATATATAATGATGCACGACTTGGCATGTATTCGAGAAAAGAAAATCTAAATATCTTTTGTAATATATGAACCTATATTGATGTTTTAGATGTTGGTAGTATAATTTTCGATAAACTTGAACAGACTTAAATCAGTTTAACTTAGCACAACCATATGGCATACCTTTTTTAGAACACGAAAATGAGGTAAACAAATACCATGTGTACCCTTTAGTATCAATAGTAGAGAAGATATTATGAACCTTCAACTCTAAAATGCAAATTCTTCTACTGAATGGATAGCTGCATCTGATACCTATTTTGCAAATGTTACCAGACTTGGGGTTAGCTACAAAAAGGCATTTCTTTCTTGTCAAGCTTAATGCACTACCAACACAACCAAAAGTCCGAACTGATCGCAAGGGCGGCAATCCACTTATACAATTCAACACGCCCCTCACGTGTGATGGGAGACAAGTCAACACGTGGAAAGACTCAGAGGTATAGATCAAGAGGCATATACGTGGACTCCGAGGGGAAACAACAATTTTAGGATAAATTGCGAAAGCCAGGACTCGAACTCGAGACCCTGGCTCTGACACCATGTCAAGCTTCATCAACTAGCCAACGCAACCAAAAGTCCGAACTGATGGAAAGGTCTAGGCAATCCACTTATACAGTTAAACATTCTTACCCTTCGGGTGGTCACAGGGAAGCTCTCTAATAGATCACTTAAGACAAAGGGAATTAACTACAGCACAGGACTTAAACTTAAGATGATATATATTTGTCAAAATTTGAATGTATCTATATGCTTTCACTTGTCTAGATACATCTGAATTTGGACAAATCTCAGACACTTTTGGTGGGACAGAGGTAGTATATAACTGTGTATACACTAACTAGTGTCTAGTTTTGGTGAAGTTAAGACTAGTTTCGTGGGATGGATGCAGTATAACTGATATATTGGACAATCGATTTGAACACATGAATGACCAATGTCCTTAGCTTGCATAGTCGTATTTATACTGTGAGCATGAACGATGAACAATGCTGCTTGTTTGAATATGGTTGCCGAGTAACACCCTATTCGTCTCCATTTCTAATATTGCGAAAACCCGATGCTCCCGTTTGTAATCCCGCCACCGGTGGTGGATGATCAGCAAGTACGCGTGGTTCCTCGCTCCATCTGCCGATGCCAAGCGATTGATGATCATCCTTACGAGTAAACAACATTGGGATTGCCAATGCTGAAGTACCTCCGACATTCCCTATGCTGCTAATGGGCTTCAGCTACGGCGAGTATCCTCCCGTTGCCACCTACGTCTTTGAGCAGGATCCCTTATCTACCGCACGTTCGGGGGACTCTCTTTGGAGGCGAGTTAACGGCCTCGGCGACCACTCTCGTTCCTCGGACTCAATTACCCGATCATTGCCAACCCGAAGAAGCGTGAATCCAAAGCTCCCGATGGCACATTGGTTCCATTCATGAGGAAAAACTGCGTCTACACAAGCATACCGGAAGTTTCTTCATAATCAATACCCTAAAATTTTGCGCTGCAACCTCCGACCGGATGAAGGTGAGACTGTGGGAGTTATCAGCCTTCCCAGAGATGGTTGGGATAGTGTCCGACAAGCGGCTATGTGGTTTAAACCTGCTTTAAACATTGCCCGTTCGGTGTTACCTTTAAAAAAACACTGACACACTCTTTTATTATGCTTGAAGCGTTGAGAAGTAGTACACTGTTTTTAGTACGTACTAGTTTGAATCAGTTTATTTGAACACTGCCCTGCTTTTGTATTTCGTGTTGCCTTCATATTATAACCCATGCATGGCTGTTTTAGGATTGACTTTATTTCAGCACTATAATTACATTGTGTGTACGTCCTTTATAATATAGCCACCTCTTGTTGATCATACTCATGAGAGGACCATTCCTATTTTTTTCGCCGCTAAAGGGTAAAGTACATCCCTGGGGGCAGTGATTCTTGCTGCAGGCCACTAAACATGCATCAACTACGAGCAAGGAAGTAGATGTGCGACCTAGGTGACTGTGCGGACCCCACTTGTGGACCAAAGAAAAAACATGTCAATACGGAAATGATGTACATACGACAACTCCTATATGATATGTGTATGTACGATTGAGCATCTGGAGGTGTGCTGCCACCTGCTACCTCACACGAAGGGTTTGGATCTTGTGTTTCGTACACGGATCAGACTGAAATTGTCGTGTGCATAGCAAGGTTCATGTCAATAAGGCTGAGTTTGGCATCTAAGTCTAGCCAACAAATACTTTTGGGTTCCAACTGCCATCTACATGGTATTTGCTATTGGCCTACTTGCTCCGGCTATCGAAGCCCAATAACTAGAAATGGGCCTTTCTGCTCATGCAATGTCGGCCCTTTTCTAAAGAACCACAGATCATATGATTGGCAAAAAACAAAAACACGGAGATTCTACATAAAAGTTGTTTGTATTTATTTTGAATTATTGGGTTGCAATTTTTGAAACTGCTCATGGCCAATATGACAATCCTTGATCGCTCCATACCCACATGGATCACGGTATTTTTAAAAATTCATAAAGTGGATTTGAAATTTAAAACATATCCTAATAATCCCATGAGCCAGCAGCCTCCTCAATTTCAAAGGCGGCATACGATCGAAAGAAAAAGGCAAGTAACCAAAAATCAGGGGGTAAAAATAATCCAAGAAAAGAAACTTTATTGTACATAGAGGATGACATGCGGGTCCCATGAGCTAGCTACTTCTCAACGTTTCAGAGGCGGCATGAGATCGAAAGAAAAAGGAAAGTGACCAAATATCAGGAGCAAAAAATAATCCAAGAAAAGAAACTTTTATTGTACATAGAGGATGACATATGGGTCCCATTTTGCAGCAGCGGTCTCAACGTTTCAAAGGCGGTATGAGATCGAAAGAAAAATGCAAGTGCCAAAACAACAGTAGCAAAAAATAATCCAAGAAAAGAAACTTTATTGTACATAGAGTATGACATGCGGGTCCCATTTTTCAGCAGTGGTCTTAACGTTTCCAAGGGGCACGGGATAGAAAGAAAAAGGAAGTGACCAAATATCAGGAGCCAAAAATAATCCAAGAAAAAACGTTTATTGTACATAGAGGATGACATGCGGGTCCCATTTTGCAGCAGCGTTCTCAACGTTTCAAAGTTGGCATGAGATCGAAAGAAAAAGGCAAGTGACAAATATCGAGGAGCCAAAAATAATCCAAGAAAAGAAACTTTTATTGTGCATAGAGGATGACATGCGGGTCCCATTATGCAGCAGCGGTCTCGACATTGCCAAGGCGGCATAGGACCAAAAGAAAAAGGAAGTAGGCAGAAATCATGGGGTCAAAAAAATCCATGAAAAGAAACATTTATCATTCTGAGAGGCTGACATGCGGGACCATGAGGCAGCCAGCATCCTCAACGTTTCAAAGGCGGCAGGGGATCAAAAGAAAAAGGAAGTAGCCAGAAATTAGGGGTCAAAAATAAACTCCCAAAAAGAAAGTTGATTGTACATAGAGGATGACATGCGGGTCCCATGAGTCAGCAGCTTACTCAACGTTTCCAAGGCAGCAGGGGATCAAAAGAAAATCAGAGGGTGAAAAAAATCCAAGAAAAGAAACTTTTATAGTACATAGAGGATGACATGCGGGTCCCATGAGCCAGCAGAATCCTCAACGTTTCAAAGGCGGCAGGGGATCAAAAGAAAAAGGAAGTAGCCAGAAATTAGGGGTAAAAAATAACTCCAAGAAAGGAAACTTTTATTGTTTGTAGAGGATGACATGCGGGACCCATGAGCCAGCGAGCTTACTCAACGTTTCAAAGGCGGCATGAGATCGAAAGAAAAAGGCAAGTGACAAAATATCAGGAGCCAAAGATAATCCAAGAAAAGAAACTTTATTGTACATAGAGGATGACATGCGGGTCCCATTTAGCAGCAACGGTCTCAACGTTTCAAATGCGGCTTGAGATCAAAAGAAAAAGAAAGTTGATTGTACATAGAGGATGACATGCGGGTCCCATTAGTCAGCAGCTTATTCAACGTTTCCAAGGCGGCAGGGGATCAAAAGAAAAAGGAAATAGCAAAAAATCAGAGGGCGAAAAAAATCCAAGAAAATAAACTTTTATAGCGCATAGAGGATGACATGCGGGTCCATGAGCCAGCAGGTTCCTCAACGTTTTCAAAGGCGGCATGAGATCGAAAGAAATAGGCAAGTGACCAAAAATCAGAGGGTGAAACATAATCCAAGAAAAGAAACTTTTATTGTACATAGAGGATGACATGCGGGTCCAGCAGCGGTCCCAACGTTTCAAATGCGGCTTGAGATCAAAAGAAAAAGAAAGTAGCCAGAAATTAGGGGAAAAAAACTCCAGGAAAGGAAAGCTTTATCGTTCATACAGGCTGACATGTGGGACCTATGAGCCAGCAGAGCCCTCAACGTTTCAAAGGCGGCATGGGATCAAAAGAAAAAGGAAATAGCCAAAAATCAGAGGGTGAAAAAAAAACCAAGAAAATGAACTTTTATAGTACATAGAGGATGACATGCGGGTCCCATGAGCCAGCAGGTTCCTCAACGTTTCAAACGTGGCATGAGATCGGAAGAAAAAGGCAAGTGACCAAATATCAGGATCCAAAAATAATTCAAGAAAAGAAACTTGATTGTACATAGAGGATGACATGCGGGTCCCATTTAGCAGCAGCGGTATCACCGTTTGAGAGGCTGCACGGGATCGAAAGAAAAAGGCAAGTGACCAAATATGAGTGCCAAAAAAAACTGCAAGAAAAGAAAGTTGATTGCACATAGAAGATGACATGCGGGTCCCATTTAGCAGCAGCGGTCTCAACGTTTCCAAGGCGGCAAGGGATCAAAATAAAAAGGAAGTAGCCAGAAATCAGGGGGTCAAAAATAATCCAAGAATAGAAAGAATTTTGGTTCATAGAGGATGACATGCGGGACCCATGATCCTGCATCGTAAATGGCTCGATCGGAGAGCGTTGAACGACATGGCGCGATCGAAAAAAAAAAACAATGCCAGAGAAAAATAATCCAAGAAAAGAAATTTTATTGTACATAGAGGATGACATGCGGGTCCCATTTTGCAGCAGCGGTCTCAACGTTTCCAAGGCGGCACAGGACCAAAAGAAAAATGAAGTAGCCAGAAATCAGGGGGTGAAAAAAATCCAAGAAAAGAAAGATTTCAATTGGGTTGCATCTAGACATCTGGGCATTCGAACTATCCTACTGGGCCTTTTGACTCGTACAATTTCAGCCCACACCAAAACAGGAAAGTTCGGATTTTTCTAAAAAAAACAGGAGAGTCCTATGCTTCGCAAAAACAAAAAACAAGGAGATTCAACATATAAATTTGTTTATGTAAAAATAAAGATTTAATTTATCCGTTTGAAATAGCTCAGAGCGCAATACACTGTTTATTGTCTGCAAAATAATCAAGATATCACATGTTTCTTGTACGGGGGGCCGACATCGGGGACCCATGAGCCGACAGCCGTCGTCAACGTTTTAAAGGCGGCAGGGGATGGAAAGAAAAAATAAACCAAAAATATGTTGGTAAAAAATCCAAGAAAAGAAACATTTTCGTTCTGAGAGGATGACATGCGGGACCCATGAGGCAGCAACATCCTCAGCGTTTATTGTTCATAGAGGCTGACATGCGGGACCCGTAAGCCAGCAGCGTCCTCAACGTTTTAAAGGCGGCAGGAGATCGAAAGAAAAAGAGCCAAAAATCATTTGGTAAACAAAATCCAAGAAAAGAAACATTTACCGTTCTGAGAGGATGATATGCGGGACCCATGAGGCAGCAGCATCCTCAACGATTCCAAGGCGGCAGGGGATAAAAAGGAAAAAAAGGAAATATCCAGAAATTAATTAGGGGTTCAAAATAAATCAATCAAAGGAAACTTTTATTGTTCATAGAGGATGACATGTGGGACCGACCTGCCAACAGCGTCCTCATCGTTTCAAAGGGGGCAGGAGATCAAAAGAAAAAGGAAAATACCCAGAAATTAGGGGTGAAAAATAACTACAAGAAAGGAAACTTTTATTGTTCGTAGAGGATGACATGCGGGACCCATGAGCCAGCAGCTTACTCAACATTTCAAAGGCGGCATGAGATCGAAAGAAAAAGGCAAGTGATAAAATATCAGAAGCCAAAGATAATCCAAGAAAAGAAACTTTATTGTACATAGAGGATGACATGCGGGTCCCATTTAGCAGCAGCGGTATCACCGTTTGAGAGGCAGCAGGGGATCGAAAGAAAAAGGCAAGTGACCAAATATGAGGTGCCAAAAAAAATCCTAGAAAAGAAAGTTTTATAGTACATAGAGGATGACATGCGGGTCCCATTTTGCAGTAGCGGTCTCAACGTTTCCAAGGCGGCACAGGACCAAAAGAAAAATGAAGTAGCCAGAAATCAGGGGGTGAAAAAAATCCAAGAAGAAAGATTTCAATTGGGCTGCATCTGGACATCTAGGCCTTCGAACTATCCTGCTTGGCCTTTTGACTCGTACAATTTCAGCCCACTCCAAAACAGGAAAGTTCGGAATTTTCTAAAAAAAACAGGAAAGTCCTATGCTTCGCAAAAACAAAAAAAGGGAGATTCAACATATAAGTTTGTTTATGTAAAAATAAAGATTTAATTTATCCGTTTGAAATAGCTCAGAGCGCAATATACTGTTTATTGTCTGCAAAATAATCAAGATATCACATGTTTCTTGTACGGGGAGGCTGACATCGGGGACCCATGAGCCAGCAGCGTCGTCAACGTTTTAAAGGCGGCAGGGGATGGAAAGAAAAAATAAACCAAAAATCCGTTGGTAAAAAATCCAAGAAAAGAAACATTTTCGTTCTAAGAGGATGACATGCAGGACCCATGAGGCAGCAGCATCCTCAACGTTTATTGTTCATAGAGGCTGACATGTGGGACCCGTGAGCCAGCAGCGTCCTCAACGTTTCAAAGGCGGCAGGAGATCGAAAGAAAAAGAGCCAAAAATCATTTGGTAAACAAAATCCAAGAAAAGAAACATTTACCGTTCTGAGAGGATGACATGCGGGACCCATGAGGCAGCATCATCCTCAACGATTCCAAGGCGGTAGGGGATCAAAGGAAAAAAAGGAAATATCCATAAATTAATTAGGGGTTCAAAATAAATCCATCAAAGGAAACTTTTATTGTTCATAGAGGATGACATGTGGGACCGACCTGCCAACAGCGTCCTCATCGTTTCAAAGGGGGCAGGAGATCAAAAGAAAAAGGCAAATAGCCAGAAATTAGGGGTCAAAAAATAACTCCAAGAAAGGAAACTTTTATTGTTTGTAGAGGATGATATGCGGGACCCATGAGCCAGCAGCTTACTCAACGTTTCAAAGGCGGCATGAGATCGAAAGAAAAAGGCAAGTGACAAAATATCAGGAGCCAAAGATAATCCAAGAAAAGAAACTTTATTTTACATAGAGGATGACATGCGGGTCCCATTTAGCAGCAGCGGTCTCAACGTTTCAAATGCGGCTTGAGATAAAAAGAAAAAGAAAGTTGATTGTACATAGAGGATGACATGCGGGTCCCATGAGTCAGCAGCTTACTCAACGTTTCTAAGGCGGCAGGGGATCAAAAGAAAAAGGAAATAGCCAAAATTCAGAGGGTGAAAAAAAAATCCAAGAAAATAAACTTTTATAGCACATAGAGGATGACATGCGGGTCCCATGAGACAGCAGGTTCCTCAACGTTTCAAACGTGGCATGAGATCGAAGGAAAAAAGGCAAGTGACCAAATATCAGGATCCAAAAATAATTCAAGAAAAGAAACTTGATTGTACATAGAGGCTGACATGTGGGACCTATGAGCCAGCAGAGTCCTCAACGTTTCAAAGGCGGCAGGGGATCAAAAGAAAAAGGAAATAGCCAAAAATCAGAGGGTGAAAATAAACCAAGAAAATGAACTTTTATAGTACATAGAGGATGACATGCGGGTCCCATTTAGTAGCAGCGGTATCACCGTTTGAGAGGCTGCACGGGATCGAAAGAAAAAGGCAAGTGACCAAATATCAGGAGCCAAAAATAATTCAAGAAAAGAAAGTTTTATAGTACATAGAGGATGACATGCGGGTCCCATTTAGCAAGCAGCGGTATCACCGTTTGAGAGGCGGCAGGGGATCGAAAGAAAAAGGCAAGTGACCAAATATCGAGAGCCAAAAATAATTCAAGAAAAGAAAGTTTTATAGTACATAGAGGATGACATGCGGGTCCCATTTAGCAAGAGCGGTATCACCGTTTGAGAGGCGGGACGGGAGCGAAAGAAAAAGGCAAGTGACAAAATATGAGGTGCCAAAAAAAACTCCAAGAAAAGAAAGTTGATTGCACATAGAGGATGACATGCGGGTCCCATTTAGCAGCAGCGGTCTCAACGTTTCCAAGGCGGCAAGGGATCAAAAGAAAAAGGAAGTAGCCATAAATCAGGGGGTCAAAAAAATCCAAGAATAGAAAGAATTTTGGTTCATAGAGGATGACATGCGGGACCCATGATCCTGCATCGTAAACGGCTCGATCGGAGAGCGTTGAACGAGATGGCGCGATCGAGAAAAAAAACAATGCCAGAGAGGCTGCCATCTAGGCCCTACATCCCTCGGCGGTGCGGATTTGCGTTGACTCGGCCGGCGAACCCGAGATTTCGAGATGCACCACGTCCCGGGCCACCATACGCGACGTTTTGGCGGTTTTCGTCGGGCTAGGTGGCCTCAAAAACGAGAAAAAAAATGTTTTGACATGCACAACGGAGAGACCAAAAATCGTCGGCCATGGTACACCAGCAACCACGGCGCGACTTCAACTTCGTCGGCCATGGCAACTTTTCTTGTAGTGAGAGTGCATGATAGACCAACGCAATTATACCGAGTACTAACATAGCATGCACACCGTCACCGACAGACTATGAAAGGAGGAATAGATCACATCAATACTATCATAGTAATAGTTAACTTCATAATCTACAAGAGATTACAATCATAACCTATGCCAAGTACTACATGATGCACTAGAGTAACATCACTAGAGTAGCACATAGATTAATAGTGATACAAAGCTCATCATATGAATCTCAATCATGTAAGGCAGCTCATGAGATCATTGTATTGAAGTACATGAAAGAGAGATTAACCACATAGCTACCGGTACAGCCCTTAGCCTCGATGGAGAACTACTCCCTCCTCATGGGAGA
This sequence comes from Lolium rigidum, assembly GCF_022539505.1. Taxonomy (NCBI): domain Eukaryota; kingdom Viridiplantae; phylum Streptophyta; class Magnoliopsida; order Poales; family Poaceae; genus Lolium; species Lolium rigidum. Next base: position 292,824,820 of record NC_061509.1, on the reverse strand, counting down.
CAGCAGCGGTGATGAAGATGGCGGTGGTGTCGATGGAGATGCCTTCCGGGGCACTTCCCGTCCCGGCGGCGTGCCGGAACGAGACTTCGTCCCCGAATCTTGGCATCGCGATGGCGGCGGCTCTGGAACTTTTCTCGTATCGTGGCTTATTTCTTTAGGGTTTTCGCGACGGAGTCCTTAAGTAGGCGGAAGGGCAGCCTCGGAGGGGCCCTGGTGGGGCCACACAATAGGGGGCACGCCCCACCCCTTGGCCGTGCCGCCCTGGCGTGTGGGGCCCCACTGGCTCCCCTCTGGTCTCTCTCCGGTGTTCTGGAAGCTTCGTGGAATTATAAGATACTGGGCGTTGATTTCGTCCAATTCCGAGAATATTTCCTTACTAGGATTTCTGAAACCAAAAACAGCAGAAAACAGGAACTGGCACTTCGACATCTTGTCAATAGGTTAGTTCCGGAAAATGCATAATAATGACATAAAGTGTGTATAAAACATTTGTGTATCATCATAAAAGTAGCATGGAACATAAGAAATTATAGATACGTTTGGGACGTATCACCTCTTCATAAGTATCCTATGTCAGCTGCGGTCTTCTTATACCAGCTGCGATTTCACTTGTCTATTTTCCTTCTTCCAGGGTTTGTTTTATAAGAAAACCACTTGTTCACACTATGAAAATACTATCTTAAATGACTTCCTTACCATTCACTTCTTCCATAATGAATACGGCTCCACTTCTACTGCTCCATATTCACTATTTTTCTCACTTCCATGGTACTTCCATGTTGAAGTACTCCTCAATTGAGGATAAAAGTGAGTTTTGATTAGTCCTTCATTTGAAGTAGTGTGGTTACTTCCCACAACTGTACTTCCTTCTTCCAGTGAACCTTCATCTTGTCTTCAAAATATTCAAAATTCGTCACTTCCTCACACGAATACCTTTACCCTCTAGACATATAACATCAAGTAAGAGCTTGATACTGCAACATGCATTTGCATATCAAAGTCAAACTTCATGTATGGATCTAGTCAAACAATGAAAATCGAATAAAATCCAAGAAGATTCAGCTTTGTGCTTATAATACACATCCTTATATGCCCGAATATAATAGTTGGGTAAGACATCCCTAAACATCAGGCTCAGATGTGTAGTATATAACACCACATAAGATAGGTTTAGGTTGTGATAATTAGCACTTATATATGGATTCCTAATATTTGTCTCAACATTTACCTCGATTGCTCACTTGCAATCAAATAAACTTGAGAAAATTGGTCTAGAATAGTTGTGGTTGACCTAATTTCCTTGGGAAGTGCTAACTTAACTTCCATTCAATTGAGAACTAATCTCACATGATCTCTCGAGACTATAACATGGCTACTCTAAACACATGATTGTTAAAGTCTACCACCAATACTCCAAGTTTCTCTAGGTGATATGCTCTAATAAAGCCTTCTTCCGACTATCATCTATGGTTTTAGCATACTTGACATAGTTGTCAGGATTTTAAGGCCTAAGCTTTCGAACTATTCCTTAAATCCTACTCCTTATCACACTCTTGTAATTCACTTATGATGTTCTACTCCACCACATCACGACTCTCAAGTGAATCATATATGAGTACCTAGTTTATTATTGAAAGTAGACTCATGTAACTCCTATCACTCTTCCTTACCTCCCATGATTGACTCATCATAGGTCTAAACTACCTCATATGACTTATCTTCCTCATTTATACCAGTCATTTGACACTTTAAACGACTCTTACTTAACTATACTTATATTGGTATACTTCTTCCAATAGGATATCTTCCTTATGGTTGTATCTTCACTTTGGACTACCATGTACTGTATACCAATTGTGGTCTACTACCACCCATTATCTTAAGCTCCATTGGTGTTCTAATTATTTGGAATGAAGCAAGATAACTAACTAATTTTACTTAAGAAAATAGATAAGAATGATTGACTCAAGTGTGTCAGGATTATTCTCAAGTGAATACCCATCTCAAGTCAAAAGAATATTTGGTTTAGCATGGTTGACTTAGCTAAGACACTTCCTATAGACACTACCAAACCTATAGGTCTCCTTTAAAGGTTTTTAATCCTAGGGTCAAAGCATTTGCTCTGATACCAGCTGTGATGACCCAGCGTACCACTGCATGGTGTAGTACACAAGTCGTTGACATAACACAAGTGAAACACCGTTCCACTCATATTACATCCCTCAGAGTGGTACAACAGAAACATATGCGAGTCCAAGGTATGTCTATAGAAGGATACACCAACTATTTACATAAGATCAACACAGCCTCTCCTACTTTACAGTGAGGTAAAACTTCAAATAAAGCTCCAGAAGAACGACTCGTAGTCTAACTTATTGCCAACTCAAGCTTAAGAGCTACTTGGCTTGCTATAGACATCTAGCTACTTAGGTGCTAGGATTAGGGAAATGTTCCCTCTATTACTAGTCTAAGTTTCCACTCTAGCTGATGCAGAAGTTGACTCCATTGACTTCTTTGATTGGCTTCTTCATGTTGTTGCAGTTGACTCCTTTGTCTTCGAGTTCCACAATAGTTTCTCCTTCGGTGCCTCCATAGCTAAGCAGGGGATTTAAGAGTGGGATGAGTACGAGCGTACTCAGCAAGTTCATATTAGGAAATAGGTGTATCATGCACTAGCTACAACCATAGACCGGGAAGTCATAGGCGAATGCAAGTTTTCGTAAACATTTCTTCAAAAGGTTTATTTTATTCTGAAAACTATGCCCGTCAGTCTTCACAGGTTGACCAGAACTTCACGGAGTTCCTTTCCTGTCGGGTTCGTAGTTCCCTTCCCGGAACAGGGAGTGACTGCCACAATTTGATACCCTCTGCAGAGGTGCGTTACTTTTCCCATAAGAGAACTTATCCTTGTTGCCAACCGGCCTTAAGTATCCGTCCACACTTCCTTGGTGTGAGGCCAGGTGTAAGATCCAAGTCCACACTGCCTTCTCCGCGACCCCGCAGACCCACCCTTTTGTAAGTTTGTCCTCCCCTTTATCTATGGGTAGACCATCCCAGACATTTGTTCTCACCTATACCATTAAGGTAGACCATTCCGAACAATGTTCTCACCTATACCATTAAGGTAGACCGTTCCGAACAATTCATGTGCCCTGTCCTATACACCATAGACAGACCGATCCGGACAACCCTTACAATCCTTCATAGACCTTTAATAAGTCTGCCCTCTCCTGTATCTAATGGTAGACCGTGATGGACCACATGTCCCCACCCTCTACCAAAGATAGACCGATACAGGCAACCCTTATTACCAGTCCGTTGATATGCGAGAGGGAAAAGATACAGCTGACTTCCCTAGAGCCATTATAGATCTTATGGTTAACGCGATATGTACGGCGCTAGAATCACTGGACGGCATTGGTACTTAGTCCTAGATGAGTAGTACCCTTGCAATGGAACCTCCACCATAAACACATACCATGGTTCCATTGCCCACCACATAGTCATATTCATAATTGTAAAATAATATTTTGCTTTTCAATGCAAGAGTGATAAGTATAGTACTTTGCATATAGTTTGATAAAAATAATCAAGTATGAGTTGTAAACATTTCTTTAGGGTTTGTTGCCCTTTTAGAATGGTTCTCAAACAAGGTTCTTATTAGGGTCGATGATATGATAACATAAACAAGTGATATAATGCATCATAACAATCATATACACAAAGGATAGTAGTGGAATAATATGTAAGGAACATGTGTCAATTTAAAGTTCTACAGGACATGGTTGATGATTATCTATATTATAATTCAAAATAATAACTTTTGAAGAACATGTTAATTAAGAAATAGTAGGTATTTAAAATAAGAACTATGGCTTCTATGGTTTGCTTGACATTTGTACGACAAAAGAATAACTTTTGAAGAACAAGTTGATACAGAACAAGAATTACTATAAATAGGAGCTAAGTGCTATTAGGGTTTACTAATAGGGGCTAGTTGGTTCTTAAGTAGAAGTGATCTATATGTAGCAAGTATTAGTAGGTTTATTACTATGGTTTCTCCTAGACATCATATCAAAGGATGGTTCAAGGTGATACTATGGGTTAGGGTTTACTTCCTATTTGTTTCACTAAGGAATCAAATGGTTTCTAAGCTAAGTGGTTTATTACTTTCTAAGTAGAGTTTAATGGGGTAGGAGCATGTTATGTGCATTACTACACAAGATTGGTGTTAGGGTTCATTACTAGGATTCTACTAGGGTTTGATGGTTGAGGTTGGTCCTAATGGTATGGTATATAGGAGTGGTGATAAATGGTACTAATCCAATTAACAAGTTAGGGTTTGCTCCTAAGTGGCACTAATGGATCATATAGGTCTTAATTAAAAATAAGGACATGAAATGATAATCTCATGTGACTTGATCTTATGCTAGTGGATCATAAGCATGCATTCATTTGTTTCTTACTAGGGTTTTATAGGTATAGATGAAACTTAGATGCTCATATGGGCTAAACCCCTAGAGTTTTAGGATTGCAACTATTTAGGATGAGCACATAAAATAATGGGATCAAGGTCTTACTTATATTAAAACTAGGGTTTCTAAATTATGATACAATTTTTAAACTAATAATTGACAATAAAGGTTGTAACTAATTACCTTGAAACAAAATTAATAATGGTTTGCCATTTTATTAATTTTTGTAAGAATTAATAATTAGGGTAACTCCTATTTAGGTTTAATTTAGAAATCAAGGTTTAATAATTGTTATTAAGTTTTAAAATACTTAACTTGTTAACTAAAGTTGTATAAGTAAACAAGTTTTGAACTACCTAAAATAATATTAGCCCTTTAATATTTTCTTGATTTATTATTATTTAAAGAAAATAGAAAATAGTAATTTGCAAATTAGGGTTTATGAATTATCACTAATATTTAAGTGAATGAAAAGATGATTAAGAACATTAATCTTAACATTTTATTTATTTTATGAATAGCTATTATTTAATTTTGATACTTAACTAATTTATTGAACTCAAATTGTGTTTTAAATAAATGAAAAGGCATAATTAATAAAGTTAAAAATAAGTGGATTTTTAGTTTGACACACATTTTTATTTTATATTTTATTTGAATAGAGTTTATTTTTGTGAGCATTTTGATATATTATTTTATATTTTTCTGAGCTAAAATGAATTTTATATGATTTTGCAAAATTTCAGCTATTTACTGCTTTTTTAAAATTAAACAACAAATAATAAATGTACCGGTTCAGACCCTAGCTACTCTCACAGACAGGTGGGTCCTTTGACTAGTCAACTGCCACGCGGCAGAAGACCAGTCAAAGATGCTGAGGTGGCGGTGGACACGCCCCTCTCGCCGTCGGCTCGACGCCGGCGACCAGGCGAGGACGGCGTCGCCGTTCTAGTGCCTCCCAGGACGGCCTAGTGATGGATTTAGACTCTCCTCGACCCGTAGAAGCGAATGGTGGTGTTGCTTTTAAGAAATGACCACCGGAGCTAGCTCCGACGAACGCTACCGCGGCAGCAAACTCCGGCGATCAACCAAACTCGATCTACGGTGGACCCTAAGATGCGTAAAGAGATGCAGGAGAGGCGCAAGATCAACCTGAAGGTGATGGTGAGCTCGGTGGGGCTTGAGGTGGTCGGAGACGAGCACGGCGTCGCGGATTCCGACGAACTTCCGTGGAAGGGAATGCCGAAATTAGCTCGATTGGTGAAGCTCCTTCTCGATTCCTTCTACCAGAATGATCAACGAACTCGTGCGCTTCTAGCCGTCCACTTCATAGACGTCGGGGTGGCCTCCATCGACGGCAACATGATGAACTCCGGCGAGGTGTTGCAGATGATTGTGGGAGATTGAGAGGGATAGAGAGGGAATAGAGAGGTGGCGAAGAACAAGGACAACACGGGGATGCTTCGGACGTATTTATAGAGACAAAGGAGGTCGGCATGGTCATTTCCTCTCCGGCGACGGCTCAGATGTGGCGGCAACGTCGGCGAGGTTTTGTGCGCCGATCTTGATGCTTTTCTGGATAGGACGGACGTGAGGAAGGTTGGGCGAAGCTCTGAGTGCCTCTGCAGCGTCCAGGGCATCCCTATCCATGGCGAGAGACGTGGCCGGCGCTGCTCCATCGTGCTGTCGCCAGGAGATAAGAAGACGAAGACCTCTGTCTTCTTTTTTAATCGAAACGGTATGGTCGCTGGGCTGGGCTGCTTCTGGCATGGCTGGTGGGCTGCGTTGCTGGGCTCGGTCGAACGGTAAGCCCCTTCCCTCTCTTTTTATCTTTTCAAATTCCTGTTTTTATTTACTGATTTGAATTTGTTATTTGAATTCAAACTAACTTCCGTTTTGTTTTACAGGTTTTAAATTATTTGAACATAAATACAACTTGATAATCATGCTCACTGCCTAGGTTGGTTATTAAAACAAGTATTGAAATTTTTATTATATTGATATTAGTAAGGTTGGAGTAAAATGGAAATGGGTTAAATATTTCATCTCAATTCCCTGTTCAGTTTAGGAACCAAATTGATTTAAATGATTTGAAATTTATAATAGGGATTTCTATTTCTGTGCCCTCGGGTCCTTAGTTGTGCTCAGTTTTCTCCAGCTCCTTAGTTTTTCCTCAGTTTTACCCTAGCCTTTGTCTGAAACCCGCAGAAGGAGCAGAAGCAGCTCGGACGGCAGGATTCCGTTAAGTTGACCGTTCCGTGCTGACGAGTGGGGTCGTGTCGTTTGTGGGGCCGCGTCGTGTGGGGCTGGTAGGAAGGAACCGCGTGGGACAGGACGAGACCATGTTTGTGTGGCCGTAGCGTGTGTGGCCGTAGCGTGTGGGGTCGTAGTGTGTGGGGCCATAGCCTGTGGAGCCGTGTGGGTCCGGGACGTGGGCACGAGTGGTTTCTGTCTCTTTCGCCCAGATTAGCAGTTTTCAATGTACCTTTTTCCTCTCTCTCGCTCGATCTCATTCATATTTGATAGCCCAAATCGGTAGCAAATCTAGAGCAGCTTCTCCTTCGTTTTTTAACGACATTCATTTCTTTATGCCTTCGTTTTTACCCAATCAGGTAGGAAATCTAGGGCACAAATCCAGAAAAAATATAGGATAAGCTGCATACAGCAGACCAACATAGCATAGATATGTTCACGACGGATCCAACGAGTAGTACCGATAGAACCCTACAACATAAGCTACATTTTACATGAATTTAAGCTGCTCTACGGATAGAGCGAGTCACATACGAGAGTGCGGTAGGCATGTTCAACGCCTCCGGGTTGCGCCCGTGACTCGCCTGGAGGTTGCGCAGGTGAATCCCAAGTGCTTTGTGTTTGGCCATGAACGCATGCACGTTCACCGTCGTTCCAAATCTAGCGCCGCATCTGCCAATGGATTCAGCATGGTTCACCAGGCAGCTGAAGTCGGTGGAGCGGAGCTTCCTGTTGCAGAAGGGGCACTTGTAAATGCCTCGAGCAAAGGGGCCATCGTAATGGCCGGACTGCAGCCTCCTGAGGACGTGACGAGTCTTGGTGTGGAAGGACTCGTCATCGCTGTCGACGTCGCTGCTCTGCACCTGTCACGTAGCACCAAATATCGTGCAAAAAACACGGAGTCAATTGCAACGATGATGGAACAGAGAGTGAACAAAGATCACGCATGATAATATGGGCTCGAAAAAAAGAGGTAGCCTCAGTTACATTGGACACACTTATATCCAGGATTTGAGTCGAGCAAACCACAGATCATGCACAACAAATTTGTACACACCAATTGTTTACTGACCAAACCCTGAATCAATTTGTGCCCAAATATTCATCATCATCGGCACAAATCTTAAACAAAAGCAAATCACAAATGGATTGAACTAGGGAACAAACGCACCCTAATAACGCTAGATCTAACACAAATGGATTGAACTAGGAACGAGACGAACCCTAATAACGCTAGATCTAACACAAAAGGATTGAAATGGGATAAGAACAAGGGAGCAAAGGGTTACCTCCGGCTCGTCGTCGACGATGCTGGTGTCGTAGGGGTTCTCCGGCGCGACGTACGGCGCTGGTTCGTACGGGTCCCAAGAGACGGGGGCCTGGACGGTGGCGGCGGCCGATGCGCCGGCTGCTACGTTGGAAGCAGCGAAAGGGGCCTGGACGGGGGCAGCAGCCGATGCGCCGGCGGCTGATACTCCGACAATGGGCATCTCATTCTTCTCCATCGCCGGCGGTTTTCTTCGGAGTTTTTCTTCGGTTGTGGAGAAGATGATGGGACAGGAGAGGCGGTTGCAGTGAGAAAGTGCATCGAGGGAGAGGAAAAGGGCTCTATAAAGACGAAGGTGGCGTGTACCGCAACACGCGTCCGCTATGCACGGCTGCAGCGTGCACCGCGACACGAGTCTAACCCTGGGACGTTAGGTGTACTCAGTTATAACCTCGGGCCTTATACAGAAATTTTATCTGTACTCAGTTTTCCCCTCGAGTACTTAGACTGGCAAGTGCAATATACTCAGTTTTACCCTCAAGTAGCTAGTCAACAGAGAGTCAACAAATGAGATTAACATATCTAATTGAGTCATTTCATGCGCAAAAAAAATCAAAAAATAAAAACATAGTGGCACCTACTCATGGAGTCTTCCTATGCAATCGCCACCAAGAAAACCTTAACAAACATATATAAATCAAGTTTTACCACAAATTGCCACTTCTCGGAATCACTAGTGTAGCTATGAAGATGCATGGTTTTCCACTCAAACCCCTTTGCAAAACATCTTCCCCAAAAACATAGTTTGTCTAAATGATGCCATAATTGTCACACTCATGTATATTTGAATTGCAAATAATTTGATGTAGCCCAATATGAATTATATTGTAGAAAACACGCATTTTTCATTTTGTAATTCTTTTTGTTTGAATCCCTTAGTCTATTTACTATTTATGTGCCCTTGGATTGTTAGTACTACTCAGTTTTGCCCTCAAGTTACTGTCACAAATGCTCTCGAAGCCCAAACTTATCCCGATTGGTTGAGCCGTTGTCACACGGATCGACTTCACGAACCGTTGATCAACCGATCTAACGGGCGTATACCCCTCCCCGTCTCTTCGTGGCCACCCTCTCTCTCTCTTCATGGCCACCCCTCTCTCTCTCTGTCGGTGGATGCATTATTGTCACCCCTCTAACAATTATCAACTATCTTTCGCTTTCCTTTTTCTTTTAGGGGATATAGTTTTGGCATATAGTTTCGGTAATTTGAAACGGCCCAAAAGTGGTATAATTTCGGTATAAACATGAGGCATACATATTTGCGGATTTCGGTGAATGCATTATTGTCACCGCTCTAACAATTATCAACCATCTTTCGCTTTCCTTTTTCTTTTAGGGGATATAGTTTTGGCATATAGTTTCGGTAATTTGAAACGGCCCAAAAGTGGTATAATTTCGGTATAAACATGAGGCATACATATTTGCGGATTTCGGTGAATGCATTATTGTCACCCCTCTAACAATTATCAACCATCTTTCGCTTTCCTTTTTCTTTTAGGGGATATAGTTTTGGCATATAGTTTCGGTAATTTGAAACGGCCCAAAAGTGGTATAATTTTGGTATAAACATGAGGCATACATATTTGCGGATTTCGGTGAATGCATTATTGTCACCCCTCTAACAATTATCAACTATCTTTCGCTTTCCTTTTTCTTTTAGGGGATCCCATATAGTTTTGGCGTTTTAGTAATTTGAAACGGCCCAAAAGTGGTATAATTATCAACTTTTTTTAGCATTCCAATATAGTTGGTAATTTCGGTGAATGCACACACTAACTATGAAAACAACTACAAGTACATGTAACTGAATAATGAATTTGTAACAAGGTATCCCTTGTAACAACTTCTAGCACACTAGTGAGCAATGATAAGAATTCGATCACAATTATACAACAAAAAACAACCAGCCATCAGATTAGCTTGCTTCTTCAACTCGATCAGCTGCCTTAACTGCTTGTTCATTTTCTTCAGTTCTCCCTTCACTTCCTCCAGTCCTACATTGGGAGCATTAGGCATAATCGGAACGGCTCCTCTCTCCGCCGCCTTCTCTACAGCAAGTCCCCCCCTCCCAAATTGCGCTCCCCAATAGCGCCAATTGATTCCTGCAATTGAAGCCTCCGAACGTACACATCGATCCACTCGAAATGCCTGCATTTCTTTAGGATCTGAAAACAACAACGGGAACCCTAAATCCCAAATTCGAGGGAATAGCAAGAAAATCGAGAGAAAACAGAGAAATTGGAGCGAGATCTAACCTTATCCCCCTCTCTATATGGCAAGCTCTCGCATGCAAGGAACTCACGTCCACGGTTGCCATTCTCGTCCGTCTTACAGATCGATCGCTTCAGAGGCTCCTAGCGTGGGCAGTCAGGGCATCTTGTCAAAGGCATGGGTCCATACTGCGGCCATGAAGAACGGGAGGTCGAAGAGAAACTAGACATCACCCGCCTGCTGGAGAAGGGCTGCCGCTGGCGGAGAAGAAGAACAATGGGGCGCGGGGAAAGAAAGGGGAAGCAATGGCACGGGCACGGGCTGGCTCGGGCTCCCATTTTGCAACGGTCACATGGGTAAGCTGTGGGTCCGGCGCACTAACGTGGACAAGTTGTGGGTCCCACGATGATCCGGATAAGTGAAGACGTGTCCACCGCGGGGCACCAACGGCGGCCCCACTTGCCGGCACCAACCAACGTCAACTAAACGGGATTCCTTCCGTCCGAGCTCCTTCGCGGGTTTCGGACAAGGTCTTGGGGAAAGCTGAGGAAAAACTAAGGGGCTGGGGAAAACTGAGCACAACTAAGGAGCCGGGGGCACGAAAATAGAAATCCCTTTATAATAAGTGCATAATGAACACATAATTAGGTTTTGCTAATACTTAACAATATGGATTGTCCACATATAATTTAATTATGGCTAGAGTTTAATAAATGATAAAGAGAATGGGACTGGTTCATGATTTTATGTGAACAATTGTTTCTAAGGTTTGAGAAAATGATTGAATAAACTCTATAATCATCAATAAAGCTTTGACTTAAATTATTTAGGATGGATCCTATATTCTTAATGGTTAATTCAATTTATAATGTGGTGATTCTATTTTATATATTATCATTTCATTTGGTCCACTAAACAAGGTATTTAGAGAGCAAAGTAGAATTGGATATTGGTTTCACTCTACTCACCAATGGCATTTAGTCTTTAAGTATATAGGGCTTGATTTGTACTTGTGATCCATGATGCACAAGTTAGGAAACAATATTTTATGTGAATTGGATCCTATGTGAAAGGGTTTCAGAATTTGATGAAGCTTCACTAATTGAAGTATAAAATAGGCATGAGGCATGACAGGGTTCTGCTTATATTCCAAAATGATACTTGGATTAAAACTCAAATGGGGTTTAGGGTTTTAGTAGTGATCACCAATGTGATACACAACTAGGATTAGGATATGATATAAGCTTTGATCATGTTTTAGTGACTAGGGTTATTCCTCCTCACTTAGGAAGAATTATTGTATCAATGCAATGCTAGGTTGTCTCAAGTGCTTGAATAAACAAGGGTTGAGTTTATGCCATTACTCCTCCACTTAAGGCATGAGAAATGGTTTAGATTTAATTGTTGGGAATCTATCAATTTATGTGGTGGATGATCTCCGATTATCTCAATAGTTCATCTTACCATCTAAATCTACAAAACATGGTCATGCATTAGACATGATCAACTTATTCCTCACTTGAACTCTCTCTTCTTTATTACTTCTCTCATCACACTCACTTCTATTCTTAGGGTTTATGATCATCACCCAATTTGTAATGATCAAAGTATTGGCCTCATAATAATTCATTAGTGAATCATGATTCTCTTCTCCAAGATCAAGTATTGGTCCATATACTTGAGTATACACATATAGATAAAGCTCTTTGGATAGGTAGGGTTTTCTCTAGGTTTATGATTTGAATATTAACCTAAAGTTCTACTCTAGGAATGGTGTAACATATATAAATACTCCTCTCCTTCCTATGAGGTTTAATAAGAATAAGTTTGAATGAACAAGATTGAATAGTCAAGGGTTGATGAAGGATGAAATATGAATGTCCTTGGCTTGGATTCCATATTGTAGTTGAGGATATACCATGTGCATTATGGTAGAAGTATTGATTAAGTAAAAGACATGGAAAAGATAAGTATAGAATGGTTTCTTAATTAATTATGTTCTTTGGCTTAGAGTTGAATAAATAGTCATGTGTTGTTGTAAGGAATGTCATGTTGAGATCTTGTTATAGGATCTTGTAGTTGACCCTTACTTAAGGTGTTGTTTGCTGTAAATCTACTTCTATTTGATCTAGCCCATAGATCAAATCATCTCTACCCAAAACAAGGTTTTAGCAAAGATCACAAAGAAGTTTATAGCGCTTGACTTGATGATCTACTTCAATTCCAGCAAGTCAAGTGAAACTTCACTTACTGTGGTAAGTTTTATTTGAAAGCGTGAAAATTCCCCGGATTTTCTATGCATGAATGCAATGCACACTTTGGTGTTCTCTCATTTTATAGCCTCTAAACCTGGGATATTACAAAAACGGTCTGTCTCGCGTCGCCGCGCGACGCAAACGGACATTTCGGACGTCCGAAATGTGTCGCGCCGCTGGAGATGCCCTAAGACTATGACAAATTGGAGCATAGCTCTACACTATCGGACCGGAGCTCGCTCAAGAGCGAGCCAACGAACACGCGGGTCGTCGACAGAACACCTCCGTCGCAGAAATTCCGCCGAAAGCCGACCACCACCGGGAACCAACCCACGCTGCGCACAGACCGAAATGCACCACCAAGCTAGCTCAACAAGGGAAGGGCACGAAGCAAGCCTTGCCGAAGATTGCCGAAGAATCACCTCCGTCACAACCATCAGAGAGCCTCGTGTTGTGGGCTATAAGACGGTGTCTTCAATAAGAGCACGACACTGGAGTTCCGCCACCGCCCGATCTGAGGATCTTGGGTTTCACCCGGAGGAAGTAAAGGAACGGAGATTAGCCTCACGGTGCATTCAGAAAGGGAACGGCGTCCGTGAACGTCGCCATCGTGGCCCAAAGGGGCAAACGTTTCCCCTTGGAAACATCACTGCCTTCTACACCCCACAACACTCAACTCGCCGACCACCACACCGCCCTCATGGCCGTGGTCACCGGCCAGCACCCGAGTCACTAGCTTACCCGCCAACCGACAAGACTCCCACCTTCCATGGCCGCCACCCCGATGTCCCAACTCACTGCTCAGCGGAAATGGAGGTTGAAAACGAGTAGAACCTTCATAGCGAGTACCCCGGACCCCTGCCTAGAGGCATCAAATCTGACTGGAGAAAGAACCTCCCGAGGAAAGGTCGACGAACAGCCCCCGTGGCTACTGGCAGCACCTGATCTTGGGACGGAAGACGATGGTCTCGCATGGACCCAGGCCCCTACCTGGCCCGTAAGCAAGCCAGCACTCCTCCCATCACTCTCAACATCACCGGCAGGCAACCAACACCGCCGGCCAAGCTTTCCTCCGTGGCAGTGCCAACAGCACCCGACCCATGCACAGATTCAGAGAGAACCCAGGCCAAATCGGGATATGTAGCCACCCGGCTACCAGAGCACGATATGGGGACTGGATCTGGGCTCAGAAGGGGCCCGAGCCCCTGCCCGACCCGTGAGGCGCCAGATCACATCCGGGAGCAGCACACAAGGTCGCCGCTGGCCAAGAGGGCCAAGTACGCGTCGTTGGGCCTTCCCACTTCAACCTCCAGGGCCCGCCAAGCAAAGAGCTCGCGCCGCCTGCACCAGCAACCGTCGCCGCCACGAGCACGCCACCGCCGCGAAGCCACCGCACCGTCGTCGCTGCGACTGCATCGCCAAGCCCAACACCCAATGCGGCGCCTCCGCCGGCCGTCGCGGCCCGCGCCGCCACCACCGTGCGAAGGAGAGGGTCTGCCCTGCCGCCGCTGGCGCACCCGAGCTTCGCCCGGGTGGCGCCCTCCGGCGGCGGCGAGGAGAAGTGGAAGGGGGAAGGGGCTAGAGAGGGGCGCCGCCAGGAGCTATGGTTTTTCCGGGTTAAACTGCTGTTGCTATCACTAATTTTGATTATTACGAGTGTTCACACTGGTAGAAAAACAAGCTTCGGGAAGCCCCATAAGTCGCGAAGGTAAAGGAACCGCGACTAATGGGGTCTTTAGTCGCGGTTCGTGTGGCGAACCGCGACCAAAGGCTCCGGGCCCGGGCGCACGGTGGCCGGCTGGTGCACGTGGGGGCTTTAGTCGCGGTTGGCCGGGCCAACCGCGACTAAGGTGCCCGAAGGCCTTTAGTCGCGGTTGGCTGAGCCAACCGGGACTAAAGCCCCTCCCCTATATATACCCATCCAGCAGCCAACACTTAGCCATTTGGAGCCATTCTCTTCACAAACTTCACAAGTGAGTGTTAGGTTTGCTTTTGGTTCCTCTTATGCACATAAGGTGTTTGATGAAATGCCCCAAGAGCATGAAACAAACATGATATGAAGTGTTGGAGCCACACTTGAGCTTTCTCATTTATTTTTTCCTCCTCGATCGCGGTTAGCAACTTGAACCTTTGATGTGTCATTGATAAAATATGCATGTGTGTAGTTCATTGTTTAATTTATATTGTTTGTAGCTAGTTAGTTTAACAAATGCATGATGGTTAATTATATATTTTATATTATAATAATGCAGATGAATCGGCAATGGATGTACGGTAACCGACTCTCCGGCGAGTTCGATGACGGGTTTGAAAGATTTCCTCGTAGTGGCTAATGCGAACAAGCAGGGGGGTTTTGTTATCTCGTCCATGTGTTAACCGTAAGAATCGGAAGGGTTACTCTTCCTCAAGAGATGTTCACATGCACCTGCTTCGGCACGGTTTCATGCCAAGCTATAATTGTTGGACCAAGCATGGAGAAAGAGGGGTTATAATGGAAGAAGATGAAGAAGGGGATGATTTCATCGATGAAAGCTATCTTGCTCATTTCGGTGATACTTTCATGGAGGATGCTGAAGGTGAAGGGGAAGGTGAAGGGGAAGGTGAAGAAGAGGCACGTGATGATCCCGTTGATGATCTTGGTCGGACCATTGCTGATGCACGGAGACGCTGCGAAACCGAAAAGGAGAGGGAGAATTTGGATCGCATGTTAGAGGATCACGGGGAAGGCGCTGTACCCGGATGCGATGATGGTCCGAAAAAGCTGGGCTGCACACTTGGATTTGCTGAAATGGAAGGCACGGGCAGGTGTAGCTGACTCGGCATTTGAAAACTTGCTGAAAATGTTGAAGAATATGTTTCCAAAGAATAACGAGTTGCCCGCCGGTACGTACGAAGCAAAGAAGGTTGTCTGCCCTCTAGGTTTAGAGGTTCGAAGATACATGCATGCATCAACGACTGCATCCTCTACCGCGGTGAATACGAGAATTTGAATGAATGCCCGGTATGCACTGCATTGCGTTATAAGATCAGAGGCGATGACCCCGGTGACGATGTTGAGGGCCAGAAACCCAGGAAGAGGGTTCCCGCCAAGGTGATGTGGTATGCTCCTATAATACCACGGTTGAAACGTCTGTTCAGGAACAAAGAGCATGCCAAGTTGTTGCGATGGCACAAAGAGGACCGTAAGTCGGACGGGGAGTTGAGACACCCCGCGGATGGAACGCAATGGAGAAAGATCGACAGAGAGTTCAAAGATTTTGCAGCTGACGCAAGGAACATAAGATTTGGTCTAAGTACGGATGGCATGAATCCTTTTGGCGAGCGAGCTCCAGCCATAGCACCTGGCCCGTGACTCTATGCATCTACAACCTTCCTCCTTGGTTGTGCATGAAGCGGAAGTTCATTATGATGCCGGTGCTCATCCAAGGTCCGAAGCAACCCGGCAACGACATCGATGTGTACCTAAGGCCATTAGTTGATGAACTTTTACAGCTGTGGGGCAGACCCGGTGTCCGTGTGTGGGATGAGCACAAAGAAGAGGAATTTGACCTACGAGCGTTGCTTTTCGTAACCATCAACGATTGGCCTGCTCTTAGTAACCTTTCGGGACTCGTCAAATAAGGGATACAATGCATGCACGCACTGCTTACATGAGACTGAAAGTGTACATTTGCCAAATTGTAAGAAGAACGTGTACCTTGGGCATCGTCGATTTCTTCCGAAAGGTCATCCAGTAAGAAAGAAAGGCAAGCATTACAACGGCAAGGCAGATCACCGACCGAAGCCTGCGGAACACACCGGTGCCGAGGTATTTGATATGGTCAAGGATTTGAAAGTCATCTTTGGAAAGGGTCCTGGCGGACAATCGATTCCGAAGGGAGCCGACGGGCACGCAGCCATGTGGAAGAAGAAATCTATATTCGGGAGCTAGAATATTGGAAACTCTTAGAAGTCCGCTCTGCAATCGACGTGATGCACGTTGATACGTCTCCGACGTATCGATAATTTCTTATGTTCTATGCCATATTATTGATGATACCTACATGTTTTATGCACACTTTATGTCATATTCGTGCATTTTACGGAACTAACCTATTAACAAGATGCCGAAGTGCCAGTTCTGTTTTCTGCTGTTTTTGGTTTCAGAAATCCTAGTAACGAAATATTCTCGGAATTGGACGAAACGAAGACCCAGGGGCCTATTTTTCCACGGAGCTTCCAGAAGACCGAAGAACACACGAAGTGGGGCCACGAGGTGGCGAGACCACAAGGCGGCGCGGCCCGGGGGGCCCGCGCCGCCCTATGGTGTGGCCCCCTCGTCCGGCCCCGACTCGCGCCCTTCCGCCTACTTAAAGCCTTCGTTGCGAAACCCCCGATGCGAAAAAACCACGATACGGAAAACCTTGCGAGACGCCGCCGCCGCCGATCCCATCTCGGGGGATTCGGGAGATCTCCTCCGGCACCCTGCCGGAGAGGGATTCATCTCCCGGAGGACTCTACACCGCCATGGTCACCTCCGGAGTGATGAGTGAGTAGTTCACCCCTGGACTATGGGTCCATAGCAGTAGCTAGATGGTTGTCTTCTCCTCATTGTGCTTCATTGATTGGATCTTGTGAGCTGCCTAACATGATCAAGATCATCTATCTGTAATACTCTATGTTGTGTTTGTCGGGATCCGATGGATAGAGAATACCATGTCATGTTAATTATCAAGTTATTACATATGTGTTGTTTATGATCTTGCATGCTCTCCGTTTCTAGTAGAGGCTCGGCCAAGTTTTTACTTTTAACTCCAAGAGGGAGTATTTATGCTCGATAGTGGGTTCATGCCCGCATTGACACCAGGACGGTGACGAGAAAGTTCTAAGGTTGTGTTGTGCTGTTGCCACTAGGGATAAAACATTGGCGCTATGTCCGAGGATGTAGTTGTTGATTACATTACGCACCATACTTAATGCAATTGTCTGTTGCTTTGCAACTTAATGCTGGAGGGGTTCGGATGATAACTCCGAAGGTGGACTTTTTAGGCATAGATGCGGTTGGATGGCGGTCTATGTACTTTGTCGTAATGCCCAATTAAATCTCACTATACTTATCATGTCATGTATGTGCATTGTTATGCCGTCTCTATTTGTCAATTGCCCGACTGTAATTTGTTCACCCAACATGCTTTTATCTTATGGGAGAGACACCTCTAGTGAACTGTGGACCCCGGTCCATTCTTTTATACTGAAATACAAATCTGCTGCAATACTTGTTTTACTGTTTTCTCTGCAAACAATCATCTTCCACACAATACGGTTGATCCTTTGTTACAGCATAAGCTACATTTTACATGAATTTAAGCTGCTCTACAGATAGAGCAGTCACATACAGAGAGTGCAGTAGGCATGTTCAACGCCTCCAGGTTGCGCCTGTGACTCGCCTGGAGGTTGCGCAGGTGAATCCCAAGTGCTTTGTGTTTGGCCATGAACGCATGCACGTTCACCGTCGTTCCAACTCTAGCGCCGCATCTGCCAATGGATTCAGCATGGTTCACCAGGCGGTTGAAGTCGGTGGAGCGGAGCTTCTGCTGCGTAAGGGGCACTTGTAAATGCCTCGAGCAAAGGGGCCATCGTAATGGCCGGACTGCAGCCTCCTGAGGACGTGACGAGTCTTGGTGTGGAAGGACTCGTCATCGCTGTCGACGTCGCTGCTCTGCACCTGTCACGTAGCACCAAATATCGTGCAAAAAACACGGAGTCAATTGCAACGATGATGGAACAGAGAGTGAACAAAGATCACGCATGATAATATGGGCTCGAAAAAAGAGGTAGCCTCGGTTACATTGGACACACTTATATCCAGGATTTGAGTCAGCAAACCACGGATCATGCACAACAAATTTGTACACACCAATTGTTTACTGACCAAACCTCGAATCAATTTGTGCCCAAATATTCATCATCATCGGCACAAATCTTAAACAAAAGCAAATCACAAATGGATTGAACTAGGGAACAAACGCACCCTAATAACGCTAGATCTAACACAAATGGATTGAACTAGGAACAGACGAACCCTAATAACGCTAGATCTAACACAAAAGGATTGAAATGGGATAAGAACAAGGGAGCAAAGGGTTACCTCCGGCTCGTCGTCGACGATGCTGGTGTCGTAGGGGTTCTCCGGCGCGACGTACGGCGCTGGTTCGTACGGGTCCCAAGAGACGGGGGCTCGGACGGTGGCGGCGGCCGATGCGCCGGCTGCTACGTTGGAAGCAGCGAAAGGGGCCTGGACGGGGGCAGCAGCCGATGCGCCGGCGGCTGATACTCCGACAATGGGCATCTCATTCTTCTCCATCGCCGGCGGTTTTCTTCGGAGTTTTTTCTTCGGTTGTGGAGAAGATGATGGGACAGGAGAGGCGGTTGCAGTGAGAAAGTGCATCGAGGGAGAGGAAAAGGGCTCTATAAAGACGAAGGTGGCGTGTACCGCAACACGCGTCCGCTATGCACGGCTGCAGCGTGCACCGCGACACGAGTCTAACCCTGGGACGTTAGGTGTACTCAGTTATAACCTCGGGCCTTATACAGAAATTTTATCTGTACTCAGTTTTCCCCTCGAGTACTTAGACTGGCAAGTGCAATATACTCAGTTTTACCCTCAAGTAGCTAGTCAACAGAGAGTCAACAAATGAGATTAACATATCTAATTGAGTCATTTCATGCGCAAAAAAATCAAAAAAATAAAAACATAGTGGCACCTACTCATGGAGTCTTCCTATGCAATCCGCCACCAAGAAAACCTTAACAAACATATATAAATCAAGTTTTACCACAAATTGCCACTTCTCGGAATCACTAGTGTAGCTATGAAGATGCATGGTTTTCCACTCAAACCCCTTTGCAAAACATCTTCCCCAAAAACATAGTTTGTCTAAATGATGCCATAATTGTCACACTCATGTATATTTGAATTGCAAATAATTTGATGTAGCCCAATATGAATTATATTGTAGAAAACACGCATTTTTCATTTTGTAATTCTTTTTGTTTGAATCCCTTAGTCTATTTACTATTTATGTGCCCTTGGATTGTTAGTACTACTCAGTTTTGCCCTCAAGTTCTGTCACAAATGCTCTCGAAGCCCAAACTTATCCTGATTGGTTGAGCCGTTGTCACACGGATCGACTTCACGAACCGTTGATCAACCGATCTAACGGGCGTATACCCCTCCCCGTCTCTTCGTGGCCACCCTCTCTCTCTCTTCATGGCCACCCCTCTCTCTCTCTGTCGGTGGATGCATTATTGTCACCCCTCTAACAATTATCAACTATCTTTCGCTTTCCTTTTTCTTTTAGGGGATATAGTTTTGGCATATAGTTTCGGTAATTTGAAACGGCCCAAAAGTGGTATAATTTCGGTATAAACATGAGGCATACATATTTGTGGATTTCGGTGAATGCATTATTGTCACCGCTCTAACAATTATCAACCATCTTTCGCTTTCCTTTTTCTTTTAGGGGATATAGTTTTGGCATATAGTTTCGGTAATTTGAAACGGCCCAAAAGTGGTATAATTTCGGTATAAACATGAGGCATACATATTTGCGGATTTCGGTGAATGCATTATTGTCACCGCTCTAACAATTATCAACCATCTTTCGCTTTCCTTTTTCTTTTAGGGGATATAGTTTTGGCATATAGTTTCGGTAATTTGAAACGGCCCAAAAGTGGTATAATTTTGGTATAAACATGAGGCATACATATTTGCGGATTTCGGTGAATGCATTATTGTCACCCCTCTAACAATTATCAACTATCTTTCGCTTTCCTTTTTCTTTTAGGGGATCCCATATAGTTTTGGCGTTTTAGTAATTTGAAACGGCCCAAAAGTGGTATAATTATCAACTTTTTTTAGCATTCCAATATAGTTGGTAATTTCGGTGAATGCACACACTAACAATGAAAACAACTACAAGTACATGTAACTGAATAATGAATTTGTAACAAGGTATCCCTTGTAACAACTTCTAGCACCTGGTGAGCAATGATAAGAATCCGATCGCAATTATACAACAGAAAAAACAACCAGCCATCAGATTAGCTTGCTTCTTCAACTCGATCAGCTGCCTTAACTGCTTGTTCATTTTCTTCAGTTCTCCCTTCACTTCCTCCAGTCCTACATTGGGAGCATTAGGCATAATCGGAACGGCTCCTCTCTCCGCCGCCTTCTCTACAGCAAGTCCCCCCCCTCCCAAATTGCGCTCCCCAATAGCGCCAATTGATTCCTGCAATTGAAGCCTCCGAACGTACACATCGATCCACTCGAAATGCCTGCATTTCTTTAGGATCTGAAAACAACAACGGGAACCCTAAATCCCAAATTCGAGGGAATAGCAAGAAAATCGAGAGAAAACGAGAGAAATTGGAGCGAGATCTAACCTTATCCCCCTCTCTATATGGCAAGCTCTCGCATGCAAGGAACTCACGTCCACGGTTGCCATTCTCGTCCGTCTTACAGATCGATCACTTCAGAGGCTCCTGGCGTGGGCAGTCAGGGCATCTTGTCAAAGGCACGGGTCCATACTCGCGGCCATGAAGAACGGGAGGTCGAAGAGAAACTAGACATCACCCGCCTGCCGGAGAAGGGCTGCCGCTGGCGGAGAAGAAGAACAATGGGGCGCGGGGAAAGAAAGGGGAAGCAATGGCACGGGCACGGGCTGGCTCGGGCTCCCATTTTGCAACGGTCACCTGGGTAAGCTGTGGGTCCGGCGCACTAACGTGGACAAGTTGTGGTTCCCACGATGATCTGGATAAGTGAAGACGTGTCCATCGCGGGGCACCAACAGCGGCCCCACTTGCCAGCACCAACCAACGTCAACTAAACGGGATTCCTTCCGTCCGAGCTCCTTCTGCGGGTTTCAGACAAGGTCTTGGGGAAAACTGAGGAAAAACTAAGGGGCTGGGGAAAACTGAGCACAACTAAGGAGCCAGGGGCACGAAAATAGAAATCCCTTTATAATAAGTGCATAATGAACACATAATTAGGTTTTGCTAATACTTAACAATATGGATTGTCCACATATAATTTAATTATGGCTAGAGTTTAATAAATGATAAAGAGAATGGGACTGGTTCATGATTTTATGTGAACAATTGTTTCTAAGGTTTGAGAAAATGATTGAATAAACTCTATAATCATCAATCAAGCTTTGACTTAAATTATTTAGGATGGATCCTATATTCTTAATGGTTAATTCAATTTCTAATGTGGTGATTCTATTTTATATATTATCATTTCATTTGGTCCACTAAACAAGGTATTTAGAGAGCAAAGTAGAATTGGATATTGGTTTCACTCTACTCACCAATGGCATTTAGTCTTTAAGTATATAGGGCTTGATTTGTACTTGTGATCCATGATGCGCAAGTTAGGAAACAATATTTTATGTGAATTGGATCCTATGTGAAAGGGTTTTAGAATTTGATGAAGCTTCACTAATTGAAGTATAAAATAGGCATGAGGCATGACAGGGTTCTGCTTATATTCCAAAATGATACTTGGATTAAAACTCAAATGGGGTTTAGGGTTTTAGTAGTGATCACCAATGTGATACACAACTAGGATTAGGATATGATATAAGCTTTGATCATGTTTTAGTGACTAGGGTTATTCCTCCTCACTTAGGAAGAATTATTGTATCAATGCAATGCTAGGTTGTCTCAAGTGCTTGAATAAACAAGGGTTGAGTTTATGCCATTACTCCTCCACTTAAGGCATGAGAAATGGTTTAGATTTAATTGTTGGGAATCTATCAATTTATGTGGTGGATGATCTCTGATTATCTCAATAGTTCATCTTACCATCTAAATCTACAAAACATGGTCATGCATTAGACATGATCAACTTATTCCTCACTGAACTCTCTCTTCTTTATTACTTCTCTCATCACACTCACTTCTATTCTTAGGGTTTATGATCATCACCCAATTTGTAATGATCAAAGTATTGGCCTCATAATAATTCATTAGTGAATCATGATTCTCTTCTCCAAGATCAAGTATTGGTCCATATACTTGAGTATACACATATAGATAAAGCTCTTTGGATAGGTAGGGTTTTCTCTAGGTTTATGATTTGAATATTAACCTAAAGTTCTACTCTAGGAATGGTGTAACATATATAAATACTCCTCTCCTTCCTATGAGGTTTAATAAGAATAAGTTTGAATGAACAAGATTGAATAGTCAAGGGTTGATGAAGGATGAATATGAATGTCCTTGGCTTGGATTCCATATTGTAGTTGAGGATATACCATGTGCATTATGGTAGAAGTATTGATTAAGTAAAAGACATGGAAAAGATAAGTATAAAATGGTTTCTTAATTAATTATGTTCTTTGGCTTAGAGTTGAATAAATAGTCATGTGTTGTTGTAAGGAATGTCATGTTGAGATCTTGTTATAGGATCTTGTAGTTGACCCTTACTTAAGGTGTTGTTTGCTGTAAATCTACTTCTATTTGATCTAGCCCATAGATCAAATCATCTCTACCCAAAACAAGGTTTTAGCAAAGATCACAAAGAAGTTTATAGCGCTTGACTTGATGATCTACTTCAATTCCAGCAAGTCAAGTGAAACTTCACTTACTGTGGTAAGTTTTATTTGAAAGCGTGAAAATTCCCCGGATTTTCTATGCATGAATGCAATGCACACTTTGGTGTTCTCTCATTTTATAGCCTCTAAACCTGGGATATTACAAAAACGGTCTGTCTCGCGTCCGCCGCGCGACGCAAACGGACATTTCGGACGTCCGAAATGTGTTGCGCCGCTGGAGATGCCCTAAGACTATGACAAATTGGAGCATAGCTCTACACTATCGGACCGGAGCTCGCTCAAGAGCGAGCCAACGAACACGCGGGTCGTCGACAGAACACCTTGATGACCCACAAGTATAGGGGATCGCAACAGTCTTCGAGGGAAGTATTACCCAATTTATTGATTCGACACAAGGGGAGACAAAGAATACTTGAAAGCCTTAACAGCGGAGTTGTCAATTCAGCTGCACTGGAAACAGACTTGCTCGCAAGAGTTTATCGATAGTAGCAGTTTTATAGTAGTAGCGAGTAGTAAAATAACAGCAGAGAGTAACAAAGACAGCAGTAGTGATTATAGTAAACGAGCAGGATTAAAATACTGTAGGCACGGGGACGGATAACGGGCGTTGCATGGATGAGAGAAACTCATGTAACAATCATAGCGGGGCATTTGCGAGATAATAATAAAACGGTGTCCAAGTACTAATCAATCAATAGGCATGTGTTCCAATTATAGTCGTACGTGCTCGCAATGAGAAACTTGCACAACATCTTTTGTCCTACCAGCCGGTGGCAGCCGGGCCTCAAGGGAAACTATCTGGATATTAAGGTACTCCTTTTAATAGAGTACCGGAGCAAAGCATTAACACTCCGTGAACACATGTGATCCTCACATCACCGCCATTCCCTCCGGTTGTCCCGATTTCGTCACTTCGGGGCCATTGGTTCCGGACAGCGACATGTGTATACAACTTGCGGGTAAGATCATAAACAACGAATATCTTCATGAATCAATAACATGTTCAGATCTGAGATCATGGCACTCGGGCCCTAGTGACAAGCATTAAGCATAACAAGTTGCAACAATATCATAAAAGTACCATCTACGGACACTAGGCACTATGCCCTAACAATCTTATGCTATTACATGACCAATCTCATCCAATCCCTACCATCCCCTTCAGCCTACAGCGGGGGAATTACTCACACATGGATGGGGGAAACATTGCTGGTTGATGGAGAGGCGTTGGCGGTGATGGCGGTGATGATCTCCTCCAATTCCCCGTCCCGGCGGAGTGCCGAACGGAGACTTCGGCTCCCGCGACGGAGTTTCGCGATGTGGCGGCGTTCTGGAGGGTTTCTGGCGACTTCGACTTCTCTCCAGGCGTTTTTAGGTCGAGGCGAATAAGTAGTCCGAAGGAGGGCGTCGGAGGCCAGCCGAGGGGGCCACACCACCTGGCCGCGCGGGCCCCCCCTGGGCTGCGCCACCAGGTGGTGTGGGGCCCTCGGGCCTCCACTTCAATTGCCCTTCTGGCTCCGTTAGTTTCCTGGGAAAATAGGGCCTTCTGCATAAATTCCGAGGTTTTTCCCGAAAGTTGGATTTCTGCACAAAAACGAGACACCAGAGCGGTTCTGCTGAAAACAGCGTTAGTCCGTATTAGTTGCATCCAAAATACACAAATTAGAGGCCAAACAATAGCAAAAGTGTTCGGGAAAGTAGATACGTTTTGGACGTATCAACTCCCCCAAGCTTAGCTTATTGCTTGTCCTCAAGCAATTCAGTTAACAACTGAGCGATAAAAGAACTTTCACGAACACATTTGCTCATATGATGTATATATTCTCATGATATGGCTAATACTTGAGCAGTTCATGATGAGACACATGCAAATAAGATCATCTAACAGCTATGTCAATCATGGAGAGGTACCAACAATTAATAATAAGCATCATGAATCATGTATATAAGCAGGATTGCAATGTTCATAAGAGAGCATGATAAAGTGGTATCTCGCTTGCTCGTATTTGATTGGCAAAACATAAATGCCCGGGCACCTTTGAAGTTCATAGAAAGACTAGAAGTAGTGATTGTCAAAGATAAAAGCATCAAAGTTATACCACAATCAATCATATTTTGAGACAAGCATATTATACTAAGAATGACGAGTTGTGCTCTCAAGAAAGTGCTCAAAGAAAGGATGGAGACACAACATAAAAGTAAAAGATTGACCCTTCGCGAGAGGGAAGCAGGGATAAACATGCGCTAGAGCTTTTCATTTTTATAAATCAGGAGTAAAATTATTTTGAGAGGTGTTTGTTGTT
Organism: Lolium rigidum; assembly: GCF_022539505.1. NCBI lineage: Eukaryota > Viridiplantae > Streptophyta > Magnoliopsida > Poales > Poaceae > Lolium > Lolium rigidum. The sequence goes on along the minus strand of NC_061509.1, from coordinate 292,799,398 downwards.
GTCAACGAATGGTAATGGGTACACTAACTACCTCGCCAACCGGACTTTCAAGAGCGGCTCCCATGAATTATTGCATATTTATGTGGCACTCCTTCCAACCTTTCTTACACAAACCATGGCTAACCGAATCCTCGGGTGCCTGCCAACAATCTCATACCATGAAGGAGTGCCCTTTTTATTTTAGTTTTATTATGATGATGACACTCCCCCCAACCTTTGCTTACACAAGCCATGGCTAACCGAATCCTTCGGGTGCCGTCCAACAATCACAAACCATGGAGGAGTGTCTATTTAAGTTAATTAATTCGGGACTGGGAATCCCATTGCCAGCTCTTTTTGCAAAATTATTGGATAAGTGGATGTGCCACTATTCCATATGAGAGTCCGTCAAAAGTAAATGACAAGGTTGAAAGCTAAACACCACATACTTCCTCATGAGCTATGAAACATTAACACAAATTGAGAAGTATTTTGAAGATTTTAAAGGTAGCGCATGAGAATTTACTTGGAATGGTTTGAAATGCCATGCATAGGTATTTATGGTGGACACCCTGGAATAACTTGGTTTTCATGTGTTTGGAGGCACGAGCAGCGTTCCCGCTCAGTACAAGTGAAGGCTAGCAAAAGACTAGGGAGCGACAAATCAAGAGAGCAGGACTCGTCATAATCATGCTTGCGGCAAAATAAATTAAGCGAGGCATAAAAGTGATACAAGAACTCTGAAGCAATGTAAATCATTGAGGCTTAATTGACTCTTGTTCAGTCATATGCATGCGTGAGCATGTGCCAAGTCGATATAAATGAATTATTCAGAGGAGGATACCACAATGCCATACTTACTTATGAATAAAACAATGCAAGCAAACATCCATGACATGCTACTCATATTAATAGATTGGAGCTAAACATGAGAGATCATGAACTACTAGACTTTCTCAAATAACATATACCTCACATGAACCAACTAAGCATGCTCACATGGATGAGTATATGTACAAAAATGAAAACAAATAGAGTTCATACCAGCCTCTCACCACAATCAGATTGTCGTAGATCGTCATTATTGCCTTTTCACTTGTGTAGCTTGGATAATATGAAATGAAAACCACGCTCCAGCCACCGAAGACCATTGAACTCAAGATGAACTTTACAAACCAAAGAAGAACAGCAAATATTTTTGGTGTTTTCGAATTTGAGAACAAGAACAAAAGGAAACAAACAAACAAAGCAAAATCTTTTTGGGTTTTCTTATAGCAAACTAGCAATAGCAAATAAAGCGAAACAAATGCAAGAAACCAAAGCAAACAAATGGTGAAGAGAAACAACAGAAATATTTTTGGTCTTTTTGTGTTTTGGAAAGGAACAAAGCAAAAACAAGAAATAGCAAACTAAAAGAAACACAGAAAAGCGAGATGGCAGAAATCTGCCAAAACCTGACAGCAGTACAGAAATCGATTTTTACAAAAATCTTACGTTGCTCAGTTCGAAAAGTGTTCAACTAATGAAAGTTAGATAACAACCTGGGGAACATGCACAAAAATTTTCAACTCAAAATACTGTTCTGGCTGGGCACACGAATTTTTACGGTAACAGCTCAGAATCTGTTTTCAGGCAGCACTTCCCCAAATATCATCTTCCTCTCATTGGAAAACCACTCAAACAAACTAAACAAGTATATACAAGTATCCAGCAATCATAATATGCAAAGAATGAGTGATGCCGGTATACCCCCCCAAGCTTAGGCTTTTGGCCTAAGTGGAGTTCAACCCCATCGAGGGTCTGGGTTCCACGCCGGTGGATCATATGTGGAATAGTCATAATAAAGCTCCTGCGCAGAAGAAAAGCGTGGAGGCTCCGCATATCCATCATGTTGGCGCGAGGAACTTGCTGCATCGGATGATGAGTCGAGGTGCTCCTCGACCTCCGTGTCGTCTCTTGCATGTTGGCCTCCTCTCTCTATGTGTGCATCCAGTGCACCCTCTGTGACCGACCAATCTCCCCTGGAATCAAGGTTAGACAAAACAGGCGCAGGCAATCTTACTAGTTTCTCAGTTTTCTTAGTTATTCTCCAAACTTTCTTATAAAATATCATCTTATAATACAGGTTACCCAAGTTGGAGGAATCTGAAACAAATTCATGTTTAATCATAGAGGCTATGTCAAGTTTTTCCATGGGGAACGGAATATCAAAATGATGAGGTTCTATATTATGAAAAGCTAGTAAACGGGATGCGATGAGACCTCCACAAATTCCACCTTTCTCACGGTTAGTAGCAAGTCTATAAGCTATTAATGCCCCCAAATTATAAGACCTACTATTTTGCAAGTGCTGCAGCTAGAAAAGCCAAATCCGGGATAGAAAGTTTACCACCAATCCTTTTAGCGAGAACGCATTTGGTAATAAAATAGGCAAAGTAGCGGATGGCCGGGAGCTGAATACTAGTGATTTTACCACTTTCACCCGAGAAACTCCTTCCATCGCAAATCATCTTGTAAAGATCCGAGAGTTCTTGCGGCGATCCCCTTATCTTCTCGCACGACCCCCATTGTGGTATTCTAATTGCTGCACAAAAAGCACTAAATGGCAAGTTGACAGTTTTATTGTAAATTTTATACTGGACCGTGGGGTTAGATCGCGACCAATTAAACTTGAAGTCCTGCACAAAAGCCATAGTTAATTTTACATATTGTCTCGGCTCTCCTTCCACAAAGTCACTCAGCCCTGCACGAGAAATTAGAGTTTGAACATCTTCAAATATCCCCGCGCTTCTCATGAAATCCGCGCACGGGTAGTAAGAGGGGTATACTCCTCTTCACGATTGACTACCATAACTTGTTGGACTTCCAATTCTTGCTGGTTCAAGTGATATCTATTCCATTCCATTTTCTGAAATTTCAACAACCAATATAAAAGTTTGATTTGGTGACATATAATTGAGGGAAACTACCATAGAAACTTGCTAGAGTACTAATCATGCATCAAAACTGGTTTCTATCACTTAGAACAAGCATGCAAGCTCACTAAACATGTTACCTACAGCAGCAAAATATTCAAGATATACTCAACCAAATGAAATTCTACTTGGATGGGTGGAGGAGTCACATACCGAAGAGCAAATGTGCCAAATTTCAGACAGAAATCTGGGCTGAGCAAAGAGATCGAAAAATGCGGAGCTCTGGAGCAAAAACGCGAGAGAGATGAACTTGGTACGAGTTTTTTCGGGAGAGAGAAGGTGCTGGGAGAAAGAGATGACAAAGTGGGGCAGAGGGGAGCCCACACCACATGGTGGCGCGGCCACCTTGCAGGCCGCGCCGGCCTGTGGTTTGGCGCCCTCTGGTGCCCCACAGGTCATCCTCTGGTGCTCCCAGGTGCCTCGTCGAAAAATAGGACCAACGGTATAATTTTCGCGAATTTTTGAAAACTTTGAAAAATGCACATTTTCTGGGTATTAAGTTTATTATTACTGGCCAGGAAAATTTTTGAAATCTTCAAATAACTAAAGAACTTTGCAAATTAAAAATGCTACAGCAACTAAATCAAGTGGAGAAAGAAAGAGATGTTGCTTACCTCCTCTATGCATATAAAAAGTATTTGTTAACAAGGTTGATCAAGTCTTGCTACCAAATAAATTTTACATAGCATATGAAGAAATAAACCTCAAATCAATCATGTTACCTTGAATTGTATTGATATGGATCCAATCACAAGAGTTTGATATTCTTCTTTAGGCTCATATATAGGACAATCGATGGATCCCACTTTGATAGTTCTCACATGAGAGATAGTATTAACTCCGCACGCTTTTTCAATCCTCTTGGGGAAATAGACGGTGTGTTCCTTATCATCAACATTGAAAGTGACCTTTCCTTTGTTGCAATCAATAACAGCCCCTGCGGTGTTAAGAAAAGGTCTCCCAAGAATAATAGACATATTATCATCTTCGGGCATTTCCAACACAACAAAATCAGTTAATATCAAGCAGTTAGTAGTAACTTGAACAGGAACATTCTCACATATACCAACAGGAATAGCAGTAGATTTATCAGCCATTTGCAAAGATATATCAGTAGGTATCAACTTATTTAGATAAAGTCTCTTATAAAGAGAAAAAGGCATAACACTAACACCAGCTCCCAAGTCACATAGAGAAGTTTTAACATAATTATTCTTGATAGAACAAGGAATAGTAGGTATACCTGGGTCGCCCAACTTCTTTGGAATTTTGCCATTGAAAGAGTAATTAGCAAGCATAGTGTAAATTTCCTCATTGGGGATTTTCCTTTTGTTAGTAACAATATCTTTCATATACTTTGAATAAGGAGGCAATTTAATAGCGTCAGTTAAAGGGATTTGCAAGAATAAAGGTTTCATCCAATCACGGAATTTATTATAGTGTTCCTCTTCCTTTGATTTTAGTTTCTTAGCAGGAAAAGGCATTGGCTTTTGCACCCAAGGTTCTCTTTCATTACCATGTTTCTCAGTAATAAAATCTTCTTTAGTATACTTTTTATTTTTAGCATGCTTTTCAGGTTCTTCTTCAACCTCTTCTTTATCTGGAGTATCATTCTTATCATTATCTTTATCATTATCATGTTCATTACCACTTTCGGTTTCAGCATCGAAATAGAAATACTATTAGGATCCTTAACAGGTTCGAGAGGATTCTACAACATTTTTATGTTTCTTTTTCTTTTTCTTCTTAGAATGAGCACTAGGTTCAATGCGTTGAGAATCTTGTTCAATTCTTTTGGGATGCCCTTCGGGATATAGAGGATCCTGGGTAGAGACACCACCTCTAGTTGTTACTTCATAAGCATGTTTCTCTTTAGAATTATTCCCTAACAAGTCATTTTGCACTTTAGTGAGTTGATCAATTTGAGTTTGAATCATTTGAAAATGTTTAACAAGCATCTTAACATCATTGGAGGTTCTCTCCACAATACCATGCAATTCACTAATAGCTTGAGAATTTTCCATTAAATGATTCTCTACTCTCATATTAAAATTTTCTTGCTTAACAATATAATTATCAAACTCATCTAAGCATTGTGCAGGAGGTTTCGAATACGGAATATCTTCCCTAGTAAAGCGTTGAAGGGAGTTTACCTCAATCATGGATGAAGGGGGAATTATCTCACATATATCTTCTATAGGAGGTAGATTTTTCACATCTTCCGATTTAATACCTTTCTCCTTGAGAGACTTCTTGGCTTCCCTCATATCTTCATCATTCAATTTAATTAAACCCCTCTTCTTCACTATTGGCGTTGGAGTTGGTTCAGGCGTATTCCAATCATCATAATTCCGGCCTATTTTAGCCAATAATTCTTCAGCGTACGTGCGGAGTTCTTTTCCCGAAAACACAACCAGCACAACTATCCAGGTATGCCCTAGAATCAATGGTTAGTCCACTATAAAATATATCAAGTAATTCATGCTTTTCTAAATCATGGTCGGGCAAAGCTCTAATAAGAGAGCAAAATCTTGCCCAAGCCTCGGGCAATTTCTCTTCATCTCCCCGATCAAAACTATAAACTCTTTGCAAAGCAGCATGTTGAGCACTAGCGAGAAAGTATTTCCGAAAGAAAACTGCAAGCAATTCTTTTGGACTTTTAATAGAACCAGGTGGCAAATTATTATACCAAGTTTTAGCGTCATCTTTCAATGAGAATGGAAATATTTTAGCAACAAAGTAAGTACGCTTCTTAACATCATCAGAAAACAAGCTACTCAAGGTAGATAACTCGGTCATGTGTTCAACAAGCACTTTCTTTTTCGGTACCACGTAAAGGTGTTTTCTCAACAATAGCTATATGAGATAGATCAAGAGAAAAATCATAATCTTTATCCCTAATGTTTATAGGAGATGTGGCAAATTTAGGATCGGGAGACAGTTTATATCTAACGAGTATGTTCTGCAAGCAACTTTTTAATTTTTCTTGCATCAGTAGTAGCATTGCATTTTTCAATAAAATCATCATCAAGTTCCACATAATCTTCATCAAGATCATCACTAGAGTATTCAAGTTCAGGTGAATTAACGAGTGTAGTAACATTAGGAATTTCAGCATTTTCAGTTTGTCTAGACCTAGCAATTGAAGCATCTAGAAAAGTTCCCAATGAACCACTATCATCAAGCACAGCAGAAATATTATCGGTATTATGAGAGTGTTCAGATTCAGCAGATGTACCCGCATGCGAAGCATGTGGCGGTGAAACAAGTTTATCAATCACGGATGGTGAATCAAGTGTAGCGGAGGTACTCGAATTGTACCTTTTCTTGTAGTGGATGGTAATATGGCGATCTTAGTATCGCGAGGTTTACCCATGATGGAGAATTTGCAGCGAACAATATTAATCCAAGTGAACTTCCAAATAAAGCTATGCTCCCCGGCAACGGCGCCGGAAAATAGTCTTGATGACCCACAAGTATAGGGGATCGCAACGAGTCTTCGAGGGAAGTATTACCCAATTTATTGATTCGACACAAGGGGAGACAAAGAATACTTGAAAGCCTTAACAGCGGAGTTGTCAATTCAGCTGCACTGGAAACGGACTTGCTCGCAAGAGTTTATCGATAAGTAACAGTTTTATAGTAGTAGCAGTAGTAAAATAACGAGCGACGAGTAACAAAGATAGCAGTAGTGATTATAGTAAACAGCAGGATTAAAATACCGTAGGCACGGGGACGGATAACGGGCGTTGCATGGATGAGAGAAACTCATGTAACAATCATAGCGAGGGCATTTGCGAGATAATAATAAAACGGTGTCCAAGTACTAATCAATCAATAGGCATGTGTTCCAATTATAGTCGTACGTGCTCGCAATGAGAAACTTGCACAACATCTTTTGTCCTACCAGCCGGTGGCAGCCGGGCCTCAAGGGAAACTACTCGGATATTAAGGTACTCCTTTTAATAGAGTACCGGAGCAAAGCATTAACACTCCGTGAACACATGTGATCCTCACATCACCGCCATTCCCTCCGGTTGTCCCGATTTCGTCACTTCGGGGCCATTGGTTCCGGACAGCGACATGTGTATACAACTTGCGGGTAAGATCATAAACAACGAATATCTTCATGAATCAATAACATGTTCAGATCTGAGATCATGGCACTCGGGCCCTAGTGACAAGCATTAAGCATAACAAGTTGCAACAATATCATAAAAGTACCATCTACGGACACTAGGCACTATGCCCTAACAATCTTATGCTATTACATGACCAATCTCATCCAATCCCTACCATCCCCTTCAGCCTACAGCGGGGGAATTACTCACACATGGATGGGGGAAACATTGCTGGTTGATGGAGAGGCGTTGGCGGTGATGGCGGTGATGATCTCCTCCAATTCCCCGTCCCGGCGGAGTGCCAGAACGGAGACTTCTGGCTCCCGCGACGGAGTTTCGCGATGTGGCGGCGTTCTGGAGGGTTTCTGGCGACTTCGACTTCTCTCCAGGCGTTTTTAGGTCGAGGCGAATAAGTAGTCCGAAGGAGGGCGTCGGAGGCCGGCCGAGGGGGCCACACCACCTGGCCGCGCGGGCCCCCCCTGGGCCGCGCCACCAGGTGGTGTGGGGCCCTCGGGCCTCCACTTCAATTGCCCTTCTGGCTCCGTTAGTTTCCTGGGAAAATAGGGCCTTCTGCATAAATTCCGAGGTTTTTCCCGAAAGTTGGATTTCTGCACAAAAACGAGACACCAGAGCAGTTCTGCTGAAAACAGCGTTAGTCCGTATTAGTTGCATCCAAAATACACAAATTAGAGGCCAAACAATAGCAAAAGTGTTCGGGAAAGTAGATATGTTTTGGACGTATCACACCTCCGTCGCAGAAATTCCGCCGAAAGCCGACCACCACCGGGAACCAACCCACGCTGCGCACAGACTGAAATGCACCACCAAGCTAGCTCAACAAGGGAAGGGCACGAAGCAAGCCTTGCCGAAGATTGCCGAAGAATCACCTCCGTCACAACCATCAGAGAGCCTCGTGTTGTGGGCTATAAGACGGTGTCTTCAATAAGAGCACGACACTGGAGTGCCGCCACCGCCCGATATGAGGATCTTGGGTTTCACCCGGAGGAAGTAAAGGAACGGAGATTAGCCTCACGGTGCATTCAGAAAGGGAACGGCGTCCGTGAACGTCGCCATCGTGGCCCAAAGGGGCAAACGTTTCCCCTTGGAAACATCACTGCCTTCTACACCCCACAACACTCAACTCGCCGACCACCACACCGCCCTCATGGCCGTGGTCACCGGCCAGCACCCGAGTCACTAGCTTACCCGCCAACCGACAAGACTCCCACCTTCCATGGCCGCCACCCCGATGTCCCAACTCACTGCTCAGCGGAAATGGAGGTTGAAAACGAGTAGAACCTTCATAGCGAGTACCCCGGACCCCTGCCTAGAGGCATCAAATCTGATCGGAGAAAGAACCTCCCGAGGAAAGGTCGACGAACAGCCCCGTGGCTGCGGCAGCACCTGATCTTGGGACGGAAGACGATGGTCTCGCATGGACCCGAGGCCCCTACCGGCCCGTAAGCAAGCCAGCACTCCTCCCATCACTCTCAACATCACCGGCGGGCAACCAACACCGCCGGCCAAGCTTTCCTCCGTGGCAGTGCCAACAGCACCCGACCCATGCACAGATTCAGAGAGAACCCAGGCCAAATCGGGATATGTAGCCACCCGGCTACCAGAGCACGATATGGGGACTGGATCTGGGCTCAGAAGGGGCCCGAGCCCCTGCCCGACCCGTGAGGCGCCAGATCACATCCGGGAGCAGCACACAAGGTCGCCGCTGGCCAAGAGGGCCAAGGACGCGTCGTTGGGCCTTCCCACTTCAACCTCCAGGGCCCGCCAAGCAAGGAGCTCGCGCCGCCTGCACCAGCAACCGTCGCCGCCACGAGCACGCCACCGCCGCGAAGCCACCGCACCGTCGTCGCTGCGACTGCATCGCCACGCCCAACACCCAATGCGGCGCCTCCGCCGGCCGTCGCGGCCCGCGCCGCCACCACCGTGCGAAGGAGAGGGTCTGCCCTGCCGCCGCTGGCGCACCCGAGCTTCGCCCGGGTGGCGCCCTCCGGCGGCGGCGAGGAGAAGTGGAAGGGGGAAGGGGCTAGAGAGGGGCGCCGCCAGGAGCTATGGTTTTTCCGGGTTAAACTGCTGTTGCTATCACTAATTTTGATTATTACGAGTGTTCACACTGGTAGAAAAACAGGCTTCCGGGAAGCCCCATAAGTCGCGAAGGTAAAGGAACCGCGACTAATGGGGTCTTTAGTCGCGGTTCGTGTGGCGAACCGCGACCAAAGGCCTGGGCCCAGGGCGCACGGTGGCCAGCTGGTGCACGTGGGGGCTTTAGTCGCGGTTGGCCGGGCCAACCGCGACTAAAGGTGCCCGAAGGCCTTTAGTCGCGGTTGGCCGAGCCAACCGGGACTAAAGCCCCTCCCCTATATATACCCATCCAGCAGCCAACACTTAGCCATTTGGAGCCATTCTCTTCACAAACTTCACAAGTGAGTGTTAGGTTTGCTTTTGGTTCCTCTTATGCACATAAGGTGTTTGATGAAATGCCCCAAGAGCATGAAACAAACATGATATGAAGTGTTGGAGCCACACTTGAGCTTTCTCATTTATTTTTTCCTCCTCGATCGCGGTTAGCAACTTGAACCTTTGATGTGTCATTGATAAAATATGCATGTGTGTAGTTCATTGTTTAATTTATATTGTTTGTAGCTAGTTAGTTTAACAAATGCATGATGGTTAATTATATATTTTATATTATAATAATGCAGATGAATCGGCAATGGATGTACGGTAACCGACTCTCCGGCGAGTTCGAGTACGGGTTTGAAAGATTTCCTCGTAGTGGCTAATGCGAACAAGCAGGGGGTTTTGTTATCTGTCCATGTGTTAACTCGTAAGAATCGGAAGGGTTACTCTTCCTCAAGAGATGTTCACATGCAACTGCTTCGGCACGGTTTCATGCCAAGCTATAATTGTTGGACCAAGCATGGAGAAAGAGGGGTTATAATGGAAGAAGATGAAGAAGGGGATGATTTCATCGATGAAAGCTATCTTGCTCATTTCGGTGATACTTTCATGGAGGATGCTGAAGGTGAAGGGGAAGGTGAAGGGGAAGGTGAAGAAGAGGCACGTGATGATCCCGTTGATGATCTTGGTCGGACCATTGCTGATGCACGGAGACGCTGCGAAACCGAAAAGGAGAGGGAGAATTTGGATCGCATGTTAGAGGATCACAGGGAAGGCGCTGTACCCCGGATGCGATGATGGTCCGAAAAAGCTGGGCTGCACACTCGGATTTGCTTGAAATGGAAGGCACGAGCAGGTGTAGCTGACTCGGCATTTGAAAACTTGCTGAAAATGTTGAAGAATATGTTTCCAAAGAATAACGAGTTGCCCGCCGATACGTACGAAGCAAAGAAGGTTGTCTCGCCCTCTAGGTTTAGAGGTTCCGAAGATACATGCATGCATCAACGATCGCATCCTCTACCGCGGTGAATACGAGAATTTGAATGAATGCCCGGTATGCACCGCATTGCGTTATAAGATCGGAGGCGATGACCCCGGTGACGATGTTGAGGGCCGAAACCCAGGAAGAGGGTTCCCGCCAAGGTGATGTGGTATGCTCCTATAATACCACGGTTGAAACGTCTGTTCGGGAACAAAGAGCATGCCAAGTTGTTGCGATGGCACAAAGAGGACCGTAAGTCGGACGGGGAGTTGAGATACCCGCGAGATGGAACGCAATGGAGAAAGATCGACGGAGAGTTCAAAGATTTTGCAGTCGACGCAAGGAACATAAGATTTGGTCTAAGTACGGATGGCATGAATCCTTTTGGCGAGCGAGCTCCAGCCATAGCACCTGGCCCGTGACTCTATGCATCTACAACCTTCCTCCTTGGTTGTGCATGAAGCGGAAGTTCATTATGATGCCGGTGCTCATCCAAGGTCCGAAGCAACCCGGCAACGACATCGATGTGTACCTAAGGCCATTAGTTGATGAACTTTTACAGCTGTGGGGCAGACCTGGTGTCCGTGTGTGGGATGAGCACAAAGAAGAGGAATTTGACCTACGAGCGTTGCTTTTCGTAACCATCAACGATTGGCCTGCTCTTAGTAACCTTTCGGGATCGTCAAATAAGGGATACAATGCATGCACGCACTGCTTACATGAGACTGAAAGTGTACATTTGCCAAATTGTAAGAAGAACGTGTACCTTGGGCATCGTCGATTTCTTCCGAAAGGTCATCCGAGTAAGAAAGAAAGGCAAGCATTACAACGGCAAGGCAGATCACCGGCCGAAGCCTGCGGAACACACCGGTGCTGAGGTATTTGATATGGTCAAGGATTTGAAAGTCATCTTTGGAAAGGGTCCTGGCGGACAATCAGTTCCGAAGGGAGCTGACGGGCACGCAGCCATGTGGAAGAAGAAATCTATATTCTGGGAGCTAGAATATTGGAAACTCCTAGAAGTCCGCTCTGCAATCGACGTGATGCACGTTGATACGTCTCCGACGTATCGATAATTTCTTATGTTCTATGCCATATTATTGATGATACCTACATGTTTTATGCACACTTTATGTCATATTCGTGCATTTTCTGGAACTAACCTATTAACAAGATGCCGAAGTGCCAGTTCTCGTTTTCCGCTGTTTTTGGTTTCAGAAATCCTAGTAACGAAATATTCTCGGAATTGGACGAAACGAAGACCCGGGGGCCTATTTTTCCACGGAGGTTCCGGAAGACCGAAGAACACACGAAGTGGGGCCACGAGGTGGCGACACCACAAGGCGGCGCGGCCCAGGGGGGGCCCGCGCCGCCCTATGGTGTGGCCCCCTCGTCTGGCCCCCGACTCTGCCCTTCCGCCTACTTAAAGCCTCCGTTGCGAAACCCCTGATGCGAAAAAACCACGATACGGAAAACCTTACTGAGACGCCGCCGCCGCCGATCCCATCTCGGGGGATTCTGGAGATCTCCTCCGGCACCCTGCCGGAGAGGGGATTCATCTCCCGGAGGACTCTACACCGCCATGGTCGCCTCCGGAGTGATGAGTGAGTAGTTCACCCCCGGACTATGGGTCCATAGCAGTAGCTAGATGGTTGTCTTCTCCTCATTGTGCTTCATTGATTGGATCTTGTGAGCTGCCTAACATGATCAAGATCATCTATCTGTAATACTCTATGTTGTGTTTGTCGGGATCCGATGGATAGAGAATACCATGTCATGTTAATTATCAAGTTATTACATATGTGTTGTTTATGATCTTGCATGCTCTCCGTTTCTAGTAGAGGCTCTGGCCAAGTTTTTACTTTTAACTCCAAGAGGGAGTATTTATGCTCGATAGTGGGTTCATGCCCGCATTGACACCTGGGACGAGTGACGAAAGTTCTAAGGTTGTGTTGTGCTCGTTGCCACTAGGGATAAAACATTGGCGCTATGTCCGAGGATGTAGTTGTTGATTACATTACGCACCATACTTAATGCAATTGTCTGTTGCTTTGCAACTTAATACTGGAGGGGTTCGGATGATAACCCGAAGGTGGACTTTTTAGGCATAGATGCGATTGGATGGCGGTCTATGTACTTTGTCGTAATGCCCAATTAAATCTCACTATACTTATCATGTCATGTATGTGCATTGTTATGCCCTCTCTATTTGTCAATTGCCCGACTGTAATTTGTTCACCCAACATGCTTTTATCTTATGGGAGAGACACCTCTAGTGAACTGTGGACCCCGGTCCATTCTTTTATACCGAAATACAAATCTGCCGCAATACTTGTTTTATCGTTTTCTCGCAAACAATCATCTTCCACACAATACGGTTAATCCTTTGTTACAGCAAGCCGGTGAGATTGACAACCTCACCTGTTTCGTTGGGGCAAAGTACTTTGGTTGTGTTGTGCAGTGTTCCACGTTGGCGCCGGAATCTCTGGTGTTGCGCCGCACTACATCCCGCCGCCATCAACCTTCAACGTGCTTCTTGACTCCTACTGGTTCGATTAAACCTTGGTTTCTAACTGATGGAAACTTGCCGCTGTGCGCATCACACCTTCCTCTTGGGGTTCCCAACGGACGTGTCAACTACACGCATCAAGCAAATTTCTGGCGCCGTTGCCGGGGAGATCAAGACACGCTGCAAGGGGAGTCTCCACTTCTCAATCTCTTTACTTTGTTTTTGTCTTGCTTTATTTTATTTACTACTTTGTTTGCTGCATTATATCAAAACACAAAAAAATTAGTTGCTAGCTTTACTTTATTTACTATCTTGTTTGCTATATCAAAAACACAAAAAAATTAGTTTACTTGCATTTACTTTATCTAGTTTGCTTTATTTACTATTGCTAAAATGGCCAACCCTGAAAATACTAAGTTGTGTGACTTCACTAGCACAAATAATAATGATTTCCTATGCACACCTATTGCTCCACCTGCTACTACAGACAGAATTCTTTGAAATTAAACCTCGCTTTACTTAATCTTGTTATGCGAGAGCAATTTTCTGGTGTTAGTTCCGATGATGCTCGCTGCCCATCTCAATAATTTTGTTGAACTATGTGAAATGCAAAAATATAAAGATGTAGATGGTGACATTATAAAATTAAAATTGTTTCCTTTCTCATTAAGAGGAAGAGCTAAAGATTGGTTGCTATCTCCGCCTAAGAATAGTATTGATTCATGGACTAAATGCAAGGATGCTTTTATTGGTAGATATTATCCCCCTGCTAAAATTATATCTTTGAGGAGTAGCATAATGAATTTTAAACAATTAGATAATGAACATGTTGCTCAAGCTTGGGAAAGAATGAAATCTCTCGGTTAAAAAGTGCCCAACCCATGGATCGACTACTTGGATGATCATCCAAACCTTCTATGCAGGACTAAATTTTTCTTCGCGGAATTTATTGGATTCAGCTGCTGGAGGTACCTTTATGTCCATCACTCTTGGTGAAGCAACAAAGCTTCTTGATAATATGATGGTTAATTACTCTGAATGGCACATGGAAAGAGCTCCACAAGGTAAGAAGGTAAATTCTGTTGAAGAATCCTCTTCCTTGAATGATAAAGTTGATGCTATTATGTCTATGCTTGCAAATGATAGGACTAATGTTGATCCTAATAATGTTCCATTAGCTTCATTGGTTGCCCAAGAAGAACATGTTGATGTAAACTTCATTAAAAATAATAATTTCAACAACAATGCTTATCTGAACAATTCTAGTAATAACTATAGGCCATATCCTTATAATAATGGTAACGGTTATGCTAATTCTTATGGGAATTCTTACAACAATAATAGGAATACACCCCTGGACTTGAAGCCATCCTTAAAGAATTTATTAGTACACAAACTGCCTTTAACAAATCTGTTGAGGAAAAGCTCAATAAAATTGATATTCTTGTTTCTAGAGTTGATAGTCTTGCCTCCGATGTTGATCTTTTGAAATCGAAAGTTATGCCTAATAGGGATATTGAAAATAAAATTGTTACTACAGCAAATGCCATCCAAGTTAGAATTAATGAGAATATAAGATTAATGGCTGAACTCGCGAGCTAGGTGGGATAGAGAAGAAAATGAAAAACTAGCTAAAAAGGAAAATGTAGCTAAAGTTTGGACTATTACCACCACAAGTAATGTTGATTCTTCATATGTTGCTGCACCTCCTACTATCAATGGTAAAATTATTGGTGTTGGCAACGCTTCTACTCCTAGTGCAAAGCGCGCAAAATTACTCGAAACCGCTAAAACTCGCTGAAACCGCTCGTGATAAAACTGCTGAAATTTTTTCCAACTTTGGGGATGATAATCCCATTGCTTTAGATTGTAATGATTTAGATTTTGATGATTGCCATATCTCTGAAGTTATAAAGTTCTTACAAAAACTTGCTAAGAGTCCCAATGCTAGCGCTATAAATTTGGCTTTCACAAAACATATTACAAATGCTCTCATAAAAGCTAGAGAAGAGAAACTAAAACTTGAAACTTCTATTCCTAGAAAGCTAGAGGATGGTTGGGAGCCCATCATTAATATGAGAGTCAAAGATTTTGATTGTAATGCCTTATGTGATCTTGGTGCAAGTATTTCTGTTATGCCTAAAAAAGTCTATGATATGCTTGACTTGCCACCATTGAAAAATTGTTATTTGGATGTTAATCTCGCTGATAATGCTAAAAAGAAACCTTTGGGGAAAGTTGATAATTTTCATATTATGGTTAACAATAACCCTGTCCCTTTTGATTTTGTTGTCTTGGATATTGAATGCAATGCATCTTGCCCCATTATATTGGGAAGACCTTTTCTTCGAACCGTTGGTGCTACTATTGATATGAAGGAAGGTAATATTAAATATCAATTTCCTCTCAAGAAAGGTATGGAACACTTCCCTAGAAAGAGAATGAAGTTACCTTATGATTCTATCATTAGAACAAATTATGATGTTGATGCTTCGTCTCTTGATGTTACTTGAGATACACTTTCGCGCCTAGCTGAAAGGCGTTAAAGAAAAGCGCTTATGGGAGACAACCCATGTTTTTACTACAGTATTTTTGTTTTATATTTGTGTCTTGGAAGTTTTTTACTACTGTAGCAACCTCTCCTTATCTTAGTTTTATGTTTTGTTGTGCCAAGTAAAGTCTTTGATAGAAAAGTAAGTACTAGATTTGGATTACTGCGCAGTTCCAGATTTCTTTGCTGTCACGAATCTGGGTCTACCTCCCTGTAGGTTGCTCAGAAAATTAAGCCAATTTACGAGCATGATCCTCAGATATGTACGCAACTTTCATTCAATTTGAGCATTTTCGTTTGAGCAAGTCTGGTGGCCTAATAAAATCCATCTTTACGGACTGTTCTGTTTTGACAGATTCTGTCTTTTATTTTGCATTGCCTCTTTTGCTATGTTGGATGAATTTATTTGATCCATTAATGTCCAGTAGCTTTATGCAATGTCCAGAAGTGTTAAGAATGATTGTGTCACCTCTGAACATGTGAATTTTTATTATGCACTAACCCTCTAATAAGTTGTTTCGAGTTTGGTGTGGAGGAAGTTTTCAAGGATCAAGAGAGGAGTATGATGCAATATGATCAAGGAGAGTGAAAGCTCTAAGCTTGGGGATGCCCCGGTGGTTCACCCCTGCATATTCTAAGAATACTCAAGCGTCTAAGCTTGGGGATGCCCAAGGCATCCCCTTCTTCATCGACAACATTATCAGGTTCCTCCCCTGAAACTATATTTTTATTCGGCCACATCTTATGTACTTTGCTTGGAGCGTCGGTTTGTTTTTGTTTTTTTTTGTTTTGTTTGAATAAAATGGATCCTAGCATTCACTTTGTGGGAGAGAGACACGCTCCGCTGTAGCATATGGACAAATATGTCCTTAGGCTCTACTCATAGTATTCATGGCGAAGTTTCTTCTTCGTTAAATTGTTATATGGTTGGAATTGGAAAATGATACATGTAGTAACTCTAAAATGTCTTGGATAATTTGATACTTGGCAATTGTTGTGCTCATGTTTAAGCTCTTGCATCATATACTTTGCACCCATTAATTAAGAAACACTTAGAGCTTGCTAATTTGGTTTGCATATTTGGTTTCTCTAGAGTCTAGATAATATCTAGTATTGAGTTTTGAACAACAAGGAAGACGGTATGGAGTCTTATAATGTTTACCATATGTCTTTTATGTGAGTTTTGCTGTACCGTTCATCCTTGTGTTTGTTTCAAATAACCTTGCTAGCCTAAACATTGTATCGAGAGGGAATACTTCTCATGCATCCCAAATACTTGAGCCAACCACTATGCCATTTGTGTCCACCATACCTACCTACTACATGGTATTTATCCGCCATTCCAAAGTAAATTGCTTGAGTGCTACCTTTAAAATTCCATCATTCACCTTTGCAATATATAACTCATGGGACAAATAGCTTAAAAACTACTGTGGTATTGAATATGTACTTATGCATTTTATCTCTTATTAAGTTGCTTGTTGTGCGATAACCATGTTTCTGGGGACGCCATCAACTATCCTTTGTTGAATATCATGTGAGTTGCTATGCATGTCCGTCTTGTCCGAAGTAAGAGAGATCTACCACCTTTATGGTTGGAGCATGCATATTGTTAGAGAAGAACTTTGGGCCGCTAACTAAAGCCATGATTCATGGTGGAAGTTTCGGTCTTGGACATATATCCTCAATCTCATATGAGAATAATAATTGTTGCCACATGCTTATGCATTAAAGAGGAGTCCATTATCCGTTGTCCATGTTGTCCCGGTATGGATGTCTAAGTTGAGAATAATCAAAAGCGAGAAATCCAAAATGCGAGCTTTCTCCTTAGACCTTTGTACAGAGCGGCATGGAGGTACCCCATTGCGACACTTGGTTAAAACATGTGCATTGCAAAGATCCGGTAGTCCAAGCTAATTAGGACAAGGTGCGGGCACTATTAGTATACTATGCATGAGGCTTGCAACTTGTAAGATATAATGTACATAACTCATATGCTTTATTACTACCGTTGACAAAATTGTTTCATGTTTTCAAAATAAAAGCTCTAGCACAAATATAGCAATCGATGCTTTCCTCTTTGAAGGACCATTCTCTTTACTTTTATGTTGAGTCAGTTCACCTATTTCTCTCCACCTCAAGAAGCAAACACTTGTGTGAACTCGTGCATTGATTCCTACATAGTTGCATATTGTACTTGTTATATTACTCTATGTTGACAATTATCCATGAGATATACATGTTACAAGTTGAAAGCAACCGCTGAAACTTAATCTTCCTTTGTGTTGCTTCAATACCTTTACTTTGATTTATTGCTTTATGAGTTAACTCTTATGCAAGACTTATTAATACTTGTCTTGAAGTACTATTCATGAAAAGTCTTTGCTATATGATTCACTTGTTTACTCATGTCATTACCATTGTTTTGATCGCTGCATTCACTACATATGTTTACAAATAGTATGATCAAGGTTATGATGGCATATCACTTCGAAATTATCTTTGTTATCGTTTTACCTGCTCGGGACGAGCGTAACTAAGCTTAGGGATGCTGATACGTCTCCGACGTATCGATAATTTCTTATGTTCTATGCCATATTATTGATGATACCTACATGTTTTATGCACACTTTATGTCATATTCGTGCATTTTCTCGGAACTAACCTATTAACAAGATGCCGAAGTGTCGGCTCTCGTTTTCTGCTGTTTTTGGTTTCAGAAATCCTAGTAACGAAATATTCTCGGAATTGGACGAAACGAAGACCCATGGGCCTATTTTTCCACGGAGCTTCCAGAAGACCGAAGAACACACGAAGTGGGGCCACGAGGTGGCGACACCACAAGGCGGCGTGGCCCAGGGGGGCCCGCGCCGCCCTATGGTGTGGCCCCCTCGTCTGGCCCCCGACTCTGCCCTTCCGCCTACTTAAAGCCTCCGTCGTGAAACCCCTGATGCGAAAAAACCACGATACGGAAAACCTTACTGAGACGCCGCCGCCGCCGATCCCATCTCGGGGGATTCTGGAGATCTCCTCCGGCACCCTGCCGGAGAGGGGATTCATCTCCCGGAGGACTCTACACCGCCATGGTCGCCTCCGGAGTGATGAGTGAGTAGTTCACCCCTGGACTATGGGTCCATAGCAGTAGCTAGATGGTTGTCTTCTCCTCATTGTGCTTCATTGATTGGATCTTGTGAGCTGCCTAACATGATCAAGATCATCTATCTGTAATACTCTATGTTGTGTTTGTCGGGATCCGATGGATAGAGAATACCATGTCATGTTAATTATCAAGTTATTACATATGTGTTGTTTATGATCTTGCATGCTCTCCGTTTCTAGTAGAGGCTCGGCCAAGTTTTTACTTTTAACTCCAAGAGGGAGTATTTATGCTCGATAGTGGGTTCATGCCCGCATTGACACCGGGACGATGACGATGTAAAGTTCTAAGGTTGTGTTGTGCTGTTGCCACTAGGGATAAAACATTGGCGCTATGTCCGAGGATGTAGTTGTTGATTACATTACGCACCATACTTAATGCAATTGTCTCGTTGCTTTGCAACTTAATACCGGAGGGGGTTCGGATGATAACCTCGAAGGTGGACTTTTTAGGCATAGATGCAGTTGGATGGCGGTCTATGTACTTTGTCGTAATGCCCAATTAAATCTCACTATACTTATCATGTCATGTATGTGCATTGTTATGCCCTCTCTATTTGTCAATTGCCCGACCGTAATTTGTTCACCCAACATGCTTTTATCTTATGGGAGAGACACCTCTAGTGAACTCGTGGACCCCGGTCCATTCTTTTATACCGAAATACAAATCTGTCGCAATACTTGTTTTACTCGTTTTCTCTCGCAAACAATCATCTTCCACACAATACGGTTAATCCTTTGTTACAGCAAGTTCGGTGAGATTGACAACCTCACCGTTTCGTTGGGGCAAAGTACTTTGGTTGTGTTGTGCAGGTTCCACGTTGGCGCCGGAATCTCCGGTGTTGCGCCGCACTACATCCCGCCGCCATCAACCTTCAACGTGCTTCTTGACTCCTACTGGTTCGATTAAACCTTGGTTTCTAACTGAGGGAAACTTGCCGCTGTGCGCATCACACCTTCCTCTTGGGGTTCCCAACGGACGTGTCAACTACACGCATCACACGTTACGAAGAATATTTGCGTGAACCTCCTAAGCTTCTTGGGCGTGTATGGGAAGTCAAATGATACAAAGGAAGCACGGCAGGACCAGCAAAGTTTGAAAGACCCTGATGACCGGCATCCGGAACGGTTTC
Organism: Lolium rigidum; assembly: GCF_022539505.1. NCBI lineage: Eukaryota > Viridiplantae > Streptophyta > Magnoliopsida > Poales > Poaceae > Lolium > Lolium rigidum. Next base: position 292,779,577 of record NC_061509.1, on the reverse strand, counting down.
AAGGTCGTGCCAGCCTACGCTCCGACCAAAGAAGAGAAGGTCATCTTTTTTGAATGCCCGAGCAAGTATGAAGGTCCCGTCCGGATTCTCGTCCAATATAAAGGGAATAATAAACATGGCGGAGAAAAAGTTCCAAAACCTGAAGTCTCACGACCGCCACGTGATTATGACGCAATTGCTTCCGATTGCTTTGAGGGGGCTCCTGCCGGAAAATGTTCGAGTAGCCATTGTGAAGCTATGTGCATTCCTCAATGCAATCTCTCGAAGGTAATCAATCCAGAAGTTCTACCACGGTTACGTAACGATGTGATCCAATGTCTTGTCGGCTTCGAGTTGGTGTTCCCGCCATCCTTCTTCAATATTATGACGCACCTCCTGGTTCACCTAGTCGATGAGATTTCCATTCTCGGTCCCGTATTTCTACACAATATGTTCCCCTTCGAGAGGTTCACGGGAATATTAAAGAAATATGTTCGTAACCGTGCTAGGCCGGAAGGAAGCATCGCCAAGGGCTATGGAAATGAGGAGGTAATTGAGTTTTGTGTTGACTTTGTTCCCGACCTTAAGCCGATTGGTCTTCCTCGATCGCGGCACGAGGGGAGACTAAGTGGAAAAGGCACGATCGGAAGGAAATCAACGATATGTATGGACGGCCATTCTCCGACCGAAGCACACCACACAGCTCCGACCAATTCCAGCTTGGTGGCTCCGTACTTTGAGAAACACAAGAATATTTTACGCTCGGACAACCCCGGGAAGCCTCGAATCCCGGATTAGGAAGGCCCACATGGAGACTTTCGGCAGCTTGGTTGAGAAAACATTTAATGAATGACGAAGATGTTGTAGATTAGCTGTACATGTTGGCCAAGACACCATCTTCGACTATAACGACTTTCCAAGGGTACGAGATAAATGGGAATACATTTTACACGATCGCCCAAGATAAAAAGAGCACCAACCAAAACAGTGGTGTCCGCTTTGATGCAAGCAACCGAGAATGGGCAAAAGGTCACATATTATGGTTACATAGAGGAGATATGGGAACTTGACTATGGACCCTCCTTTAGGGTCCCTTTGTTCCGTGCAAATGGTTCAAGCTAACAGGAGGTGGGGTAAAGGTGGACCAGCAATACGGAATGACAATGGTGGATTTCAACAATCTTGGTTACCTTGACGAACCATTTGTCCTAGCGAAAGATGTCGCTCAGGTTTTCTATGTGAAGGACATGAGTAGCAAACCGAGGAAACGGAAAGATAAGAAAACGATCAGTACATCATGCGATGATCCAAAGCGCCACATTGTTCTTTCAGGGAAAAGAAACATCGTGGGAGTGGAGGACAAGACAGACATGTCAGAATATTATAATATGTTTGCTGAAATTCCGCCCTTCAAAGTGAACACCGACCCAAGCATTAAGTTAAATGATGAGGATGCTCCATGGATACGGCACAATCGTAAGCAAGCAGGGACACAAGGAAAGAAATGATGTGTAATAATTTATTGTACCAAACTTTGTTGAATGGATCATGTGAATTATATTACCCGTGATGTGTTTGGTGTCCATTTTCAAATGATTCAATTGACTCGAGATAGCACTGATTTGGAGTGAAATTTGGAGTGACTAAGTCATACTCCTGCATACATGAAATTTGGAGTGACTAAGTCATACTCCTGCATACATGAAATTTGGAGTGACTAAGTCATACTCCTGCATACGAGAAATTTGGAGTGACTAAGTCATACTCCCGCATACATGAAATTTGGAGTGATTTAGTCATACTCCTGCCTAGGCGTATAATATGCATACTTGTAGTCTTCATAGCCGCCGCCGTTGTACCGGTAGTCGGCGCCCGCTTCTAAGTTGCCGGCGTCGTCGCCGCTGCCGTCGTCGCTCGTCGTCGGGCGGCGCTCGTGGCTCGAACTCGGGGTAGCGCAGGCGGGGGATATCGCCGGCCGTGATGTAGTCCATGACGCTCTGCGAGTCCGGCCGTACCACCATAGCCGACGGCCGGCCTCGTGGAAGTTTCCGGGAGGCGGACCGTCCTCCTCATACCTGGCGAGCGCCCTCTCACGCCGATTGATGAAGAAGGCGTCCCAAGTATGCTGGTTATCGGGATGCCAGCGGGGATTCATCCGCTGCTCCGGCATGAGGTCGAGGTAGTAGTGGTTCGTGATGGCCGCCCGGCGCGCAGTACCCTGAGGGACGGGAGGGACCGGCACGCCGCCGGCGCTTAGGCTCCAGCCGGCAGGGGACGCGGTAGCCCGGTTGGCAAGGGTAGTTCGAGGCGCAAAGCTCCTCCACCTCGCCGGTAGGTTAGAGTGGGTGCGGTGGAAGCCATGAGAGAGTGATGAGAGATTGTAGAGATGTGATAATGCCGGCCAAGCCGGGCTACCTATATGTAGTGACAAATGGCGGGAAAAATGGGAGCGGGAAGACGAGGAGGCGGGAAGAAAGAGGCGGGAAGAAAGTGGCGGGAAGAAAGAGGCGGGAAGAAAGAGGCGGGAAGAAAGTGGCGGGAAGAAAGAGGCGGGAAGAAAGAGGCGGGAAGAAAGTGGCGGGAAGAAAGAGGCGGGAAGAAAGTGGCGGGAAGAAAGTGGCGGGAAGAAAGAATTTTTTGATATATTATTTTTCTGATTTTTTTGATATATTATTTGTATTTTTAAGAATTTGAATTGAATTAGTTTTATTTTTTTGATTTTTTTGATATATTATTTGTATTTTTAAGAATTTGAATTGAATTAGTTTTATTTTTCTGATTTTTTTGATATATTATTTGTATTTTTAAGAATTTGAATTGAATTAGTTTTATTTTTCTGATTTTTTTGATATATTATTTGTATTTTTAAGAATTTGAATTGAATTAGTTTTATTTTTCTGATTTTTTTGATATATTATTTGTATTTTTAAGAATTTGAATTGAATTAGTTTTATTTTTCTGATTTTTTTGATATATTTTTTGTATTTTTAAGAATTTGAATTGAATTAGTTTTATTTTTCTCGATTTATTTGATATATTTTTTGTATTTTTAAGAATTTGAATTGAATTAGTTTTATTTTTCTGATTTATTTGATATATTTTTTGTATTTTTAAGAATTTGAATTGAATTAGTTTTATTTTTCTGATTTATTTGATATATTTTTTGTATTTTTAAGAATTTGAATTGAATTAGTTTTATTTTTCTGATTTATTTGATATATTTTTTTTATTTTTAAGAATTTGAATTGAATTAGTTTTATTTTTCTGATTTTGAAAAAGAAAAGTATTTTCAAAAATACCTTTAGTCGCGGTTGGCCGGGCCAACCGCGACTAAAGGTGGTCGCGCGCGGAACCGAAAAACCTCGCCGAAATACCCTTAGTCGCGGTTGGGCGGGCCAACCGCGACTAAGGGTACCCTTTAGTCGCGGGTTGCCTCCCCAACCGCGACTAAAGGGGGGGGGGCTATAAATACTGGCGCGGCGCGAACCGCCGCGCCAGTTCTTCTTCTCCTCGTCGCGTCCGCTCGTCTCTGCCGCGCCCGAACGCCGTCGACCATCGCCGCTCACGCCGAAGACCGCCACCGCCGCGCCTCACGCCGCTCACGCCGAAGACCGCCGACCGTCGCCGCCCTCGCCCGCCACCGACCACCGCCGCGCGCGACAGAGTACGTAACCGCCGCCGCCGCCGCGACCGAAGACACCGCGCGCCGCCGCCGCCATGCACACGCGCGCGCCAGTACACGTCCACCGCGCGCGCGCCCGCAACCGCCGCCGTTCGCCGCGCGCGCGCGCGCCGTTCGCCGCCATGCGCCGAGAAGAGAGAGAGGAAGAGAGGAGAGAGAGAGCAGAGGAGCCCGGCCGGCCTTTTTTTTTGTTTTTTTAAGTAATTAAAATTTAACTAATTAAAGTGTAAATTTGTAACTAATTAAGTTGTTTTTAAATAAGTTTAAAAAATTTGACTTAAAAATTTAACTAATTAATTGACTAATTAAATTGTTACTTAATTTGTAACTAAGTTTTTTAATTTGTAACTAAGTCTTTGAACTCGCGCGCACTTCTTCTTCTACGTCGCCGCGCGCACTTCTTCTTCTACGTCGTCGCCCTCGCCCGAGAGCGCCGCCGTAGTCGATCCTCCCGTAAGAACCGTGCCGCGCGTCGCGCCCCGACCCCTCCAATCTCTCCCGGCGCACACACGCGCTCTTCCGCGACACCCTCTCCCACCCCTTCCAGCTCGCCGGCCCCCTCCTTTTGGCACCGCCCTTTCGCCACCGCCACCGCCCCCTCCGCACTTAATTCATTTGTTTTGACTACATGTTTTCAGGACTGACATATGGCGGACGATAGAGCTGACCCGATTATGGACAACTATGATCCGGACGCTGAAGAACAAATCTTCGGCATCATAAAAGGCGATGTTCTATATGTGCCGACCGGACAAGAAGAAGATGATATCGATTTTTATCTGAACCTTGACGGTGAAGATGAAGGGCATGGTCAGCAAGATGGTGCCAAAGAAACGTCGATAAACGACGATCTTCAATTGGAAGTAGCAACCACCTCCGGCGCCAAGGTATATATATATATACATTGAGCCTTTGGTGATACAAACTAACTGATTTGAATAAATATGTGTGTACTAACGCGCGCGACTCTCTTTCTTATTTTAGCCCTCGGCCGGATCGTCGAAACAATCGAGTACGTCGTCGTCAAAGCGTGGCGCAACCAAGACGATGAAACCACGAGAAACATGCACCATCGATGTTGTCAAGGAAGCAACCGGCAGGCCGCTGGAGCCCAGCAAGAACGCCACCAAGTTTATCAGCCAATGCGGAGCCGTTGTTAGAGACAACGTCTCGATCACCGTCCAGGAGTGGAATGAGCCAAAGAAGGCACGTCTTGGTTTCACTTTTGTCGATAAGAGAACAAAAAAAGATTGCTTCAACAAGCTTATGGAACATTTCGTTCTACCTCCGGAATACCGCAAATACGATGAGGAGGGTAACAAGATTGCGGAAAACAAGGAGAGGTGCAAGCTAGTCAAACAGTTCGCTCTTTCTAAGATGTCCAACGCATTCCGGAAATACAAGCAAAATCTAGCCCATGACTTTGTCAAGCAGGGCAAGACTCCGGATTTCAAAGGACAATATGAGAAACTGCAACATGATTGGCCAGAATTTGTGAAGCAAAAGAAATCGGAGAAGTTCCTTGAAATATCGAAAAAAAAATAAGGATAATGCGGCCAAGAAGGAGTACAATCATAAAATGGGGCCAGGAGGGTATCGCTTTTGGCAGCCTAGGTGGGAGAAGATGGAGAACGAGCTGAGGACGCGAGGAATCCGTCCGAGTACGGAGGGATGGGACCCAAGGGCCAAAAGCTGGTGGTACGGGCATGGGGGATCGCTCGAACCCGGAGACGAGGGAGTGTGTTTACCAGGGCAAAATAATTACACCCACCCAAAAGCTTATTCAGGCAATGAGGGATGCTCAAGAGGGGAGGATCAAGTTCAACAGAGAGAACGACGCCACGACAAAAGCCCTCGGGAATCCTGAACACGGAGGACGTGTACGAGGCATGGGGCCCATTCCGTGGAAAATAGGGTTCCCCCAGAACGATGACCCGTACGGTTACAGAAGCCGTAAGAGAAAGATGGATCGGGAAGCAGATGTTGTGGCGCAGTTGGTATCGGAAATGGATGCGATGAAGAAAACTGTGAGTGTACTAGTAGCCGAAAGAGATGCAGCTCGGGCGCAGCATGAAGATCATCCATTGGATCTCGGAAGCCAGCCGCGGAGAAGCAGCGTGGCTTCCACGGAGGCCCCATCGGCTGGTGCACCGACGATCGAAATTACCGCACCGGAGCCTCCGGTGGTCGAAATTACTGCACCGGAGCCTCCTCGCTACCCCGTGGACGATATAAAGGAGATGAAAGCATGTCATCCGTATTATCCTATCGGGAACATGTCCATGAAGGTAGCCATCGGCCAGTGCTTTACCACCTGGAGCACTCCACCACAACAACCCCATTTAAGATGGCTATGCTCGTGTCACGGTGGAGGACATAGTCCAAGGGTTTGAGGACCTGGACATTGACATTGCTACACCTGAAGGGGCGACAAGACTTGGAGATGTCAAGCGCCAATTCATTCTATGGCAGAAGAAGTTTATCAAGTTTCCAGGCGAGGAGCCAACAAGTGCACCCCCCTACGGTGGTGGTGGTGGCGGCGGTGGCGGTGGTGGTGGTGGTGCTTCGCCTACACCTCCTTCACGAGGGCTGACGCCGCCCCCAATTCACCTCCGGCGGGTAAGCAGCCGCCGCCCCTAGTCCGCCCCGGGCGGGTAAGCAGACGCCGCCCCCCAATCCACCTCCGGCGAAGAAGCAGAAGCAGCAGTCCTGGATTATTAACCCGGACCCTTACGTACCTAAGAAAACAAAGGTACCGGAGCCATCACTGAAGCCTCTCCCCAGGAGGCCTTGGGAAAGTAGTGCCGAGGAAGTCGAGGCGGGCGCGGCTGCTGATTTAGAGAAATGGAAGGCGAGCTGGAAGAAGAAAATAGAGGGCGAGCCCAAGCCAGTATTTTCTGATGAGCAAAAGAAGTGGGCTAAGTCATTTTTGAACACACCGTCCCAAGCCGCAAAGAATCTGCCTGACGACTATGCACGTGAACTTCGTAGGCAAGCACTCGCGTTCAAGAGGAACCAAGAGTTGGCGGAGAAGCGAGGAGAAGAAAGCCTTGGAGGAGGCCGAGAAAAAATTAGAAAGGGGGAAAGAAGTTGCCCAGCTCGGGGAACAAAGTAAACAATCGATCGCCCCGCTCATAGTGCAAGCCGCCGGTCCGGATACCCCCGATATCATAGCAGCTGCGGCAGCACATGGATTGACTGTAACGAGTGCCAGAGAACAAGCGGCCACCTTAGGTATCACTCTTCGTGCACTGTTAGGCCTTGATGAGGCGCCAATGAAGGACGTAGTATTTACATATGTGAAGAATGGCCCTCTCGTCGAGCCTCGCGCAGGAAGAGGATCTACCTCGACAAATGAAAGGTCCGCTAAATTGGTACAAGGGTTACATAAAACTTAAAAACGCCAAAGACTATATTTATGCGGAAGTTAGATATGAGCATCACTTCAAACATTACTATATAACAATTCATCGGAGTGAATTGTTCCAGCTGTTCAATCTGCGCGACCTCTACAAATCTATCATCAGTTGCTACGTTCTGTAAGTGATTTATTAATTTCTACCCCATCTTGTTCATTGCATGCACTATATATTGTCCTAACTATCTTGTTGTGTACGCTATTATGCAGAATGAAGAGGCGGGAAATGCAAATAAGGAACATCAATGATGTTGGGTTCATTGACCCACACATCGTTAATTCATATGTGTTAGAACACCACCCCGCCGACGTGGAGGAAGACCTGTCGCGGTTTCTTAGAAAACAGGAACTCAAAAGTGATATTCTATTTCCTTACCATTTTGGGTGAGTGTTTACTGTCTTGAGCACATTCTCTTTTGTTTACTCCATGCATGGTATGTGGCTAATCGATGAGTTATATATGCATGATTGTGCATGTATCGTGTCCGCAGGTTCCACTGGATTCTGATGGTAATTCAAATTCACACCTCCACAGTTCTCGTCCACGACTCTCTGAATATGGATGCGGCGCTTTGGGCCGACATGAGAAAAATGATGCAAAAGTAATTGTTTTCATTCATTTGCGCTCTATATCGATCGGCCTATTTCGTTCATCATTTCCTAATATCAAGTAACTAATTAATAACTCTCTTGTTCATTTAATTTTCTTTGCCTCGTAGGGTTTGGAGACGGTTCGTAGATGAAAAGGTCGGTGAATTCAAAAAAGAGCTACATTTTAAAAGGGCAAGTGCGGACGACCGGGGATATTCAGCCACCGGGGACCAATCTATATGGATACTATGTTTGTGAGAGGATCCGGAGATACACCAATGAGCGGGACCAGTCGTCCGAGATCAACATCAAGAGGAATAACCTCCGGAAGACGCTTAGTCCAGAAGCTCGCTTCCGACCACTTCAAGAGGAACTAGCTGGATGGTTCGCGAGGGAAGTCATCGATCCTACAGGACAACACTACGTAGAGGACGTAGAACTATACGTGGATTAAATTATGTATGGAAACTTGTTCAAACTTGTATATGGTCATCCGATGATATTGAATATATATTGTATATTCCTCTTGAATTCTTTTTGGTTCTAATTTCAAATTTGTTTGAAATTGTACATTCATATGCATGCATGTATGTAGTACCGTAGAATATGTGAAACTCCTTCAAAATTACAATAAAGCACAAAAGAAATAAAACAATACAAATTAAACAGAAAACAGGTTTAGGGGGGGCAGGTTTAGGGGGGGGGCCTAAAACCCTAAACCTGCGGCGGCCTTTAGTCGCGGTCGGCCAGAAGAACCGCGACTAAAGGGCCTCCGCCCCGACGGTCGCCTGGCGCCCACGTGGACGGGCCTTTAGTCGCGGTTCGTAAACAACCGCGACTAAAGGGGGGGCCTTTAGTCGCGCTACTTTGGTCGCGGTTGCGCAGCCGCGACTAATGGCAGTTGCGAACCGCGACCAAAGGCCCTTTTTCCACCAGTGTCAACCTATGTTTACATATATCTAAAGTACAACTAGTATGAAACAGGAGATTTTTTTTATTGTAACTACGACCGGCATAAGCCAGCCTGAGAAACAGGGGAAATATATAGATGGATCTAATCCTAGGACTTTGATTGTGACATTGGCACTTGAACAAATGATTTTTCCGTATGACTTTTGTTAGTAAAACAAACCACGAATATGACAAACCAGTGCCAATCAAGAATGTCTCTGCAGAATAGATTCCAAAAAGGTGTACGGATTGAGTAATCTAAGCAGATGACGCCGTTAAAAAAATATGAACGCAGGGACACCAGTAAGTCATCTTTTACCTATGCCAATGGTGATTTCATATTCTGCTATGGGCGCACGGGGCATGCCACTGCTAATGGACCCAGCAACTCGGCGTAAACTTTTGTCTCGGGACTATCTCCAACGGGGCGACGGAAATTGAACCTAGCTACGCGTGTGTGTTTGCGTCAACCGAAAATGCACCACGACGCAAAAAAAAATAGTTTTGCATTATTTCAACATAAAAATAATTTACATAGTGAATAAAGGAAAATAAAAAATTATATTAAAAGGCGCATGTACCGCCTGCTACCCTAGCCTGCTCCTCCTCGTCGTCGTCGAGCAGGACGAAATTCGGAATTTGCCACGGCCAGTTAGCATCCGGCGAAACATACGCCGGTGGTGGAGGTGGAGTTGGAGCAGCCCACAGGTTGAATGGGTTGAATGCGGGGTCGAGTTCTGCAGCGCCCTCTTGCTCCGTGAGGCCTGGCGGCATGATGTCGGTGGCGTACCGGGGCAGCGGCGGCTACATCGGTCGGTCCACCTCCGACACGAGGACGCCGAGCCTCTTGATCTCCTCGTCGATCATCGCCGGCGGGAAGTTGAACTTCCGACCTTCCGCCATGGTCGTCTGCCAGTCATGGAAGATGCATGTGACAAAGTCGTCTGAGTCATCCTTGGCCTCCTCATTGTGGTAGGCTAGCGGCCAGCGCGTCATCATCCTGGGGAGGCGAAGGAGAAGCCGGTGTCTGCCATGTTCGACGAGGAGGCGGGCGCGCAGGCGGCGGAGGCTGGTCAAACGGGAAGTCTCGGCCGTCGAGGAAGCCCACCTTCCTCCTCGGTCTCGCGTCAGGTGGTAGATCGGAATCCATGGCGAAGGCAGGATCGTTGCGGAGGTCCGGGGGCAGGTACCACCACCCGCGCCGGATCTCAGCTGGGCCGCTAGCCGCCGCTAGGCAGGTGCACGTCCCCCAGCGGTGGCACGACACCCAGTTTGGGTACAGCACCCACGCCACATCGACGGGGAGCGGCACCCTGTTCGGCCGCAGATCCTTGTTCACGCCGCTGCCGGAGGTCTCGGAGTCGTGCTTCTTCTTCCCCGTGGCGATGCCGCGGCGCGCGGTGGTGAGGTGGGAGCGGAGGTGTTGGTGGTGTGGAAGATATCGGTCGCATTTTAAGAGGCCAGGCGCGCGGGACACGATGTCACTAATGGCAGCGTAGAAGCCGAGCGGCTCCCACCAGGTCTGGTGCGCGTGCAGAAGAGAAAGCGGCGCCATTGATGGCAAAGGCTGCGGCGCAGACACGGAACCGAAAACCGCCGAAGCGACAGCCGCGGAAACGATGCGCTCGAAACGGGCCACTAGGTCACTTCCAGGCGGGTCAGTGGAAAAAGCGCGCGGCCACGCGGTCGGCGAACGGTCGCTCCATATCTATTTGGGTCGCGCCGATGCTTTGTAGCGGTGGAGCGTTTCTTCATGTTTCGATCGGGCTTACGTCTATTAGCCGCGATGTGTGCCCGTTGGAGTTTCTGTGTGCCATCACCGTAGAGCCGAATTGGCCCATCGGTGCTACTGTCGTGTTCACAATGATCGAGGCGAGTACAACTACAAGGTAGTAGATGCACCAATTCGACTTCGAGTATGATCCGCTTGTTTGCGACTCACGTCTGACTGATCCGATATGCGAAAGGAAAAGAGTTCGAGTATGACTCCTGTTGCGCATCCGTCTTCACGGTTTCACGTCCATTCTACGGGAGATAAATACCTCCGGGGAAAACAGAAGAGAAAGCCACAGAGGGAAACTCGACCTCTTCTTTGCTTTCGTTTTGCATCGACGTCCGGCGATCCATTCTCGGCGCATCGCCGTGAACCATCAGGAATTCAGGATGGAAGCAGAAGGGAGAGCTCCGAGTCTGCTGGAGCTGTGCGTCCGAAAGGCCATCGACAACCTGCGGCATATCCAGAGCGTGGACGGCGTGGACACGCCGCTGCTGCGCAGGATCCTGCCCCACTGCGACCTGGAGCAGCTGACCCGCATCGAGAGCCGGACGGCGACGGACCTGACCCCGGTCACCGACGTCCTCTGGCAGGGGTTCTACCGGCGGCAGTTCGGCGAGGAGCACACGGGCCGCGTCGTCGACAGGATGCAGCGGGCCGGGGCGCGGTACAAGTGGAAGGATCTCTTCAAAGCGAAGACAAAGCAGCAGAAGGAGGTGGAAGACAGGATGGTGGAGGCGCTGACGAGCAAGTGCCGGGCGCGGAACGCCGAGAGGCAGAGCAGGGCCATCAAGCGGTTCACGAAGGTGCAGCCAAGAAGCAGCTGCAAGCGAAGCTATTTCGGAGGAGGAAGCGGCATGTCCTCCGGATCAGGCTACAAGAACCCGCTGGTGAAGAAGGCGAGGATGGAGGTTGACAATCGGGCGAAGATGGAAGCTCCTTTTTTCAGGAGGTCAACTCAGCCAATGGCGAGTCATGGACAGCCGATGAGGACGACGTCGATCGTCCGTAGACCCAACTCGACCACCACCATTGTCAAACCAACTGCTTTGAATAGGCCGAACCAAAACAACAGGTTTAGGTTCTAGATAAAGAGTGTGGTTAGCTCGAAGCTTACTTAGACTCGAGGGCAAGGCGGGATACCAATGTTGATAGACAGCTAACTATTGTTAGTACTGTAAACTGATCAGTCTATGTTAGTAATTTTGCATGTTTTGTTAAGTTTCTTGTTTTACAACTTCCAAGAGTAACATATTCTCATTTCACACGGGTGCCTGAAAAAGTAGAGGCTTTTGTTTGCTGCATGATGAGGGGTATTTTACATAGGCGGGACTGTTTGGTTTGTCAGGTTTCATTTTTTTTGGACATTTTCGAGAACCCGCAGGAGATCTACGCGTCATTGTATTAATACCGAGACGGACCAGAAAGTAGGCATCAACGAAAAAAGAAAAAACACAACACGCAGCCACCACCAGTAAAAGGTACCATAAAACAAGCTAAGAAATGACCTTCCGATGTGTGATGCTTCATTTTACACTTCAGCCACAATTAATGAACATACCTAAAGAGCCGTTGGCGGTCGAATAGAATCGATAGCATCTTTTTTTACTACTATGAGCAACATAATGGTTCAACTAACTAAGCAGCAA